>NC_061858.1:27003697-27016197 GCF_019202785.1 Penaeus chinensis
CATTTTCTCCCTTCCTTCCTTTCTCTCACGCTCACGTTCTCGTTCTCTCTCATTTTTTCTCCCTCTTCCTTTCTCTCTCTCTCTCGCTCTCTCTCACGTGCTCTCTCTCTCTCTCTCTCTCGCTCTCTCTCGCGTTCTCTCTCTCTCTCTCTCTCTCTGGCTCTCTCTCTCTCTCTCTCTCTCTCTCTCTCTCTCTCTCTCTCTCTCTCTCTCTCTCTCTCTCTCTCTCTCTCTCTCTCTCTCTCTCTCTCCCTCTCTCTCTCTCTTTCTCTCTTTCTCTCTCTTTCTCTCTTTCTCTCTCTTTCTTTCTCTCTGTCTCTCTCTCTCTATCTCTCTCTCTCTCTCTCTCTCTCTCTCTCTCTCTCTCTCTCTCTCTCTCTCTCTCTCTCTCTCTCTCTCTCTCTCTCTCTCTCTCTCTCTCTCTCTCTTTCTCTCGTTCTCTCTCTCTCTCTCTCTCTCTCTCTCTCTCTCTCGTTCACTCTCTCTCTCTCTCTCTCTCTCTCTCTCTCTCTCTCTCTCTCTCTCTCTCTCTCTCTCTCTCCCCTCTTACGCATTGTTTTAATGAGATAGTATTTAACGGAGTAAGAGAGAGAGAGAGAAAACAAAATAATTGTTCTTATTGATTCTTTCATTCCTTATGTCTTTCTTGACTCCCTCTCTTTGTGCATTTCTTTTTATCCTTATTTATCTATAAATTTCGTGGTGTATGCGTTTGTGGTCTACGCAGCCTGAGGAGAGAATATAAGGAAGAGAAAGGTAGGAAGTGGAGGCGGAAGGAAGAGGAGAGGAGGAGAGGAAAAGAGGTGAGAAGAGAGGAGGGAGGGAGAAGGGAGGGAAGAAAGGAAGGAGTAGGAAATGGATGGGAGGAGAACTAAGAAGAAAATGAAGGGTTTGGAAGAAGAGAGGAAGGGGGAGGGGGGGGGGAAGGGAGAGGGAGAGAGAGGGGGTAAAGGGGAGTGGGAGGGAGAGAGAGAGAGAGGGAGAGAGAGAGAGAGAGAGGTTACAGGGAATGGAGAGGAAGTGCAAGATAGAAGCGGACACTCAGAGATAAAAAAATATGAGGGTAAGCGAAAACGGCCATATTTGCTTCTTTAATTAATAAGAATCCGCGTTCCATGGCCTTATGTGGCGTTCCCGGGTGTAAGCGCGGAGGCACGAGCTGGGTGGAAATAGGAAACGAGATGGATTAGCACGTCACGAGAGCCGGGAGAGCCGTTTCGGGATTTAGGGAAGGTTCGTGACGCGCGCTGGTCCGTTTCTGGCGGTTTCGAGTTTTAGATTGGCTGAGGTTTAGACAATAAAAAGAACAACCACAACGATATTAATAATAAGGATAATAACAATAACAATAAAAGAGTCTGTAGTTATATTGGGTAGATCATAGGGACTGTTCATTCACCCCGCGGCGCGAGCAGGCCAGCCAGCGCGCGAAAACGCCGAGAACACGATTCAAAGAAGGCGCCATTGTACCATCCTCGTCGAAAATGCTGAAGGAGAAAAAGAAGAAACAACAACAGTTTTTCAGGTATTTTGCGTTTTCTGGGAGGAGCCTCAGTGCCATAAGGTGACTCATTAACATTCCCGCGGAGCACGCTATTAGGTAATTGCACGTCAGAGGAATGTAAAAGACAAGGTGCTAGAAGCTTGAGGTGTTCTGCCGTCTTCCGCCAAGACGCTCTCGCTCGCTGCGCCTTCATTTGTTTCGGTCTTGATGAGAAGCGCGCGGGGTTATTGATGTCTTTGTCTTCTTTCTTTTCTTCTCTTTTCCGTGTGTTATTGAATAATTGCACTTTTTTATGTCATTATTTTGTTTAGTTATTCGTGTTAGTTTTTTCATTAGCTTATATATCTACATCTTTATCGGTATTCATTCTGTTCTTATTATGATATTTGTTTGGTCACGCAAATAAGCATTTAGCTTTTCGTTCTTTATGTATATTTGTTTATACCTTTTCCTCACATCTTATATTAAATCTGTGAATTTTGCTGAATTTAAAGGTTGGTTAAAAATTATCACTTGATATATGTAAATACCTCCATTGATATCAAGTTCACGTGCAAGCAACTCGAGGACATAAAACACAGTTACTTCCTTGCAGTTTTAGCATGTCATGACAGCAAACATTGCTTTGGCTCAGAAAAATGTATTTTTTTTTCTATTTTATATAACCTGTGGTTCAGAATACCTAATAGAAGAGCAAGGATAAATACATTTCAACTATCATCCGAGAAATTTTGAAATATCAGAGATTACGGATCTTATTTAGAGAACACGTCTGGCAAGGAGGGAGGCGGGGAATCGTGGTCGGGTCAAGGAATGGCCATGATCAACGCCGGTTATTATTTTTTGTTTATAACTCACACACGCCGACGGATCACTCTTGTCGCGTGCACTGTCCTCGTTGTGCGTGGGCTCTGCTTGCGTGCGTGTGTGCGTGCGTGCGTCCGTGCGTCCGTGGGCATGCTTGGAGGAATTTCCCGCGCGGCGCCAGTACATGTTAGGAGTTTAGTGTGAACTTGCGTGGCCGGGGTCGAAGGTGTGTCCTGAGTAGATGCGCTTTTCTTGTATGCCATCTTAATAATTCGCGAGATTAGCCGCTGTTTATTCATAACGAAGGGGGGTTAAAAGTCACCGCAGCCTCACTGCATGTAATGGAAGACCCGCCGTCAGCGGAATTAGAGAAATGGTTCCCGGCGTTGATGGAGAGATGACGTCACAGCAGCCGCCGTCGCCTCGCCCCCTCCTTCGCTCCTTCGGCGAGACGGCGAAGGAGCAGGCGAAGGAAAAGCCAACATTTCTCAGTCACACATGTAGGTCAGGAGTACGGAAGGCCATTATCGGGACGAGAGGAACCCGTCCCCTCCTCCCCCCTCCTGAACCCCCGGAACCCCTGCAACACGACCGCGCCGAGATCGCATAATCTCGCCCAGAGCTATGACGTCTCGACATGCACCCCTCCCCCCCTCCCCCTCCCTCCCCCTAACCCCCGCTCGGCCTTCCTCGGCGGTATAATCGTCTTACCCGAAATTCAGGGGAATAGGAGATTTTGCAATATTTCCCAGAGACGGGGGTAGGCCGTTCCCTCCCGAAATGCCAGTCAAAATTTCCCCCGCCAAGGGAAAGAAGTCGGTCAAGAGGAAGTCAGGCAGAGGTCAAGTAGGAGCAGGCGGCGACGTAGTTCCGCCAGGACGTCGTAGGATTCCGTTTTCGGCCGATGTCTGTGCTATGATGACATCCGCGTCCGAGCGAGCTTGAGCATCCGGAAGTCAAGTCCCAATTCCGGAATATGTGAAACAAAAGAGCGTACGAATGCTAACAGAGGGGGGAAAAAAAATAAAAATGCTTATTTCTCGTTTTATACCCTTTGTCTTTTACCTCCATATGTAGAAACCACTCGAAGATACGAAGACAGGGCGAGGATGAAGGATGGGATGGGGGCGTTCGGGCGAAAAAAGGCGGGAAAATGCGTAGGGCCGAGCGCGGGTCGGCCGGAGCCAGTGGATGCGTTGCGGGGACGGCGTCGGCGTGGGGAGGCAAGGTCACTCTCTGACCCGAATTTGGGGATTAGGGGGAAGGAAGGGGGTGGTGATGAAACGAGAAGTCGTTAAGAAAGTACTGGAAGACGAGATTGAATTGCTCTGACGGAGGATGGACTGGTGTGAAGGGAGGTGGACGTACCGTGAATTGATTTTAGAGTAAATTAATTACACAGACTGCAGAGACGAGATATATGCGAGTAAGTTATTGGCAAAAGAGAGTACTGTGCTCGTCATAGAGTTAGTAGAACACCGGTGTAATCTAAAGGACGCGTGAAATGATTGTGCATGGTTAAACACAACAAATTTCCCCAAACGCACAGCCGGGAAAGAAACTCGCCAAACACCTGGCTTTGATTAAAAGGACGATCTCGCCACCACTCCAACTAAGATAAGACATAAGAGCTCTCCACTCGCTGTGCAAACCAAGATGGCGGGGTTATCTTTATTACATGCGCACGAATTTCAACTTTCTTCCCCCTTCCGCCTCCCCCCCCCCCCCCCACCATCGCCACCAGAGTAGACTTGTCACAGATCGCGGAGACTTAATGGGAAATGTCTTCGGGGTATCTTTATTGGGTCTTGTTATGGCGTCTCCCTCGCTTTTTAAGTTCTTAGAAGACATGAACGCCACTCTTGCCTGGGCTTTGATCTCCCTCGGGAAAGGCTGGTTGGTGTTATTAGGGCAGCGTCTTATCATGCTTCTTCTTCTTCTTCTTCTTCTTCTTCTTCTTCCTCCTTTGTGGGGTTTTTTTTTCTCCTTCGTTTCATTCTTCTTTTTTCTGTTCTCCTCCTCCATCTCCTTCTCCTTCATCTTCCTCTCCGTCTCTTCTACCCCATCTTCTTCCTCCTCCTCCTCCTCCTCCTCCTCCTCCTCCTCCTCCTTTACCTCCTCCTTTTCCTTTCTTCCTCTTCTTTCTCTCTCCTGCTCCTCCCTCTTCTCCTTCTCCTTATTATGCATCCCGTTCAACCCCTTTGAAGACACGGACAATCCTTCCACGTAATTAGCCCTGCCAATAGTAAGCAAGGCAGACACACGGACAACGAATCACCACCGTTACTTCAATTAATGTAACTGCCACTCTCCGTCATTGGTCACGGGTCATCAGCAGAATGTTCTGGAGGCCAATTACAAACCGTGCTGGTCATTAGATTGTCGAGGGACATTACGAACGCATAGCCTTTGGGTTATGGAGGGTGTCGCTTCGTCAGGTAAACACGCGACGAGAGGCTGTGTTCGTATGGGGATGTATTGGCTTCGGTTTGGTATTTATGTCATGTGGGATTTGATCTGTGTTGAAGGTTTTCGTAGTGCGTTCGGATCTTGGTCTTGGGTCGGTGGGGTTGCTTGGTTTTGTTTTATGTTGGTTCTTCGGTTTGATTTTTTTTTTTTTTTTCTTTTTTCGTGTCGTTTTTTTTTTTTTTTTTATTCATTTGCCTATGAATTTACAGATCTTTTAGTTAGATGAATGAAGATACTTTTGTGTGTGCGTGTGTGCGTGTGTGTGTGTGTGTGTGTGTGTGTGTGTGCGTGTGTGTGTGTGTGTGTGTGTGTGTGTGTGTGTGTGTCTGTGTGTGCGTGTGTGTGTGTTGTGGAAGGGCTCGTGAGTTTTCCGACCGCCTCTTTGTTTTATCATGAGACAACCGACGTGGACGCAATGCTAATGACACCCTTTAGACCGTCCCCCTCCCCTCCCCTCTCCCCCATCCCATCCCCCACCCCCCTTGTTCGTCAGGAGAATAACCCCTTTTGTGTATCTGCTTCAGGTCGTCTGTAATTTCACGTGGAGATTCATTTTCCTTAAAGAAAAAAAAAGAGAGAGAAGGAGAGAGAGAGAGAGGGAGAGAGAGATAGAAAGAAAGAAAGGAAGAACAAAATAAAAAAAGCGAGACATAGAGGGAGATAAAAGTGGCGGGGTTTCGGGACCGTGATGATGATAATGATTTTTTTTTTTTTTTTTTTTTTTTTTTTTTTGGGGGAGGGGGGGGCAGTATACGGGTGAAATGAGTGTTGACGCGGGGAGGGGGGGGAGGAATGGGGTATATTGAGGGCGAAAGGATGATGTGTTGGCGCAGTGGTGGCGAAGATGGTGGAGATAGTCATACTCTATTATTAGTATTGTTATTTAAGAATACTACTACTGTTTTTGTCACTTCTCTTTCTCCTTCTCTCCCGACTATTACCATTAATAGTAGTGATTATAATTAAATAATGATTATAATGATTATTTGGTGATTATATAATGATGATGGAAATAAGGATGATTATGTTTGTAAAGATGGTAGTAGAAAAGAAAATATAAGTATTAACTATTCCTAGAAGGTACAGTGGTATGATAATAATTAATAATTATGATGATAATGATAACAGCAACAACAGTGATAATGGTGATACTAAAGATATTAACAATAACAATAACAACAATAACCATGGTATGATAAAATAAGGGATAAAAGTCGATAATTGAAAAAAATATATATTAACTACAGCTAAAAGACAATGATGATACAGATAAAGAAGACTGTAATAGTAATAATTATATTGAATTATCCCATTCGCCCCATGTGGCAAGAATACATGTCATGCCCACTGTAATACACATTTATTGATTGTATTTACACATAGATGGCTCTACAAGTTCTTAATCACCAAATAGCCAGTTATTAGAAACTACCTATCTCACCTGTTTACCCATTTCTTTCACTTTAAGAAAGGGTCTTTTGTATAATTTCATTGTCTGAAATATTTTAATGACAAATTAATCATCATAACATCAATAACAATAATATCAGTATTGATAGCAATGGTATTAATCTTTCCGCCAATTCAAGGAATGGAAAAATCAGGATCGGTAACTAGGGCCTACTGATAGACTCCTTGCCGGCTGAGCACATGTGGAGCCATCTGTAGGTAACAAAATTCACCAAAAACTACAGGGGACAGAACATAAATCTGGGACGAATGGGTTAAGTCAACAGCCAGAATAAACGTCGCGCTGACCACTATGAGGGTTGTACGCACTATAACAGTTATTATTATTGAAAGAAATAATGATAATAGTGGTAATTAGGATAATGATTGTAATGATTGTTATAATTGTTATTCTTTTTTTGATGTTGTCGATATTGATTTTATTATTATTTATAAGTCGGAAATCGAAACACAGAGACAAATAAATGCCGAATAAATAGACGAATAAATAAAGAGACGATTCGGAAAAAAAAACTGAAAAACACGATAACTAAAAAAAAAAAAAAAAAAAAAAAAAAAAAAAAAAAGCAAACTTCTACCACCCAAAAAAAAAAAAGTAAAAAAAGAGACAGCGACAGGACGGATGGTTTCAGGTAATGACACAGTGACAGCGGGCGTGAGCGGGTCAGGGATCTTCGTTGGGATCCCGACGATGAGGGGGAAGAGGAGAGTGTGGGAGAGGAGGGGGAAGAGGGGAATGGGGAGGAGGGAAGAGGGGAATGGGGAGGAGGGGGAAGAGATGGATGGGAAGGAGAGAGGAGGGTGAAGAGGGGAATGGGGAGGAGGGAGAAGGGGGAAGAGGGGAATGGGGAGGGGAGAAGGTGAAGAAGAGGGGAAAAAGAGCAGAGATAGAAACGCTCTTACGGTGAAAGGAAAGGAGGGAAGGGCAATAAGAAAAGGGGAGATGAGGAGTGAGAGAGAACTGTAAAGGTGGAGAAAGGAAAGGGGGGGGGGAGAGGAGTAGTATTGTGGTAGAGAAAGGAAGAGTGGAGATGAGAGACGAAAGGAGAGAGAGGCATAAGGAGGAGAAAAGGAGAGGAAAACAGTGGGGGTTGGAGGGAGAAGGCGATAAAAAAGAGGGAAGAGAGAAAGGAAGAGCAGAGAAAGGAGAGAGAAAATGGGAATAGTAGGGTTGGGTAAAATGTAGGAAGGAAATGGAATAGAATGGAAAACAGGAGGAAATGAGGTAAGGGAGAGAAGAGGAGAAAAGGGGAAAATGAGAACAGGGTAGAGGAAGAGAGAAAAATGAGAGGAGAGAGGACAAGGAGGAAGGATATAGAGGAGAAAGAAAAGAGAGGTAATAATGGGGGTTAGAAAAGGAAGGAGGTAGGAATAGGGAAAAGAAAAGGGAAGAAGAGAGAGAACAGAGAGAAAGGAAATGAAAGAGAACAAATAGGGAGGATGTAAAGGAGAGAGAAAAAAAAAAGTGAAGTAAGAATAGGGGGAGAGAGAAAGGGCGAATAGGGGGAGAGGAGAGCAGAGGGCGGAGGGCGGAGGGAGCGTGAGGCCAACAGCGGGCGCGTCATGCGAGCTTCCCTGCGGCGCTTCCTCCGCCAGGATTCCTCCGAAAGTTAGCCGAGGCAGCACGCGCCCCTCGCTATCTCACGCGAGGGGGTAGGGGGGGGTAAGGAGGTGTTGGGGAAGGGGGGGAAGGGAGGTGAGGAGGAGGTTGAGGGGGTAGGAGAAAGGGGGAGGAAGTTCAGGGGGTGTGAGGGGGGGAAGGGGAGGGGTTGGGGGAAGTTGAGGGGGTGTGAGGGGGAAGGGGAGGGGAGGGGAGCGGTTGTGAGGGAAAGTAGGGGGAGAAGGAGAAGGGGAAGAGGACGTGGGGAGAAGTAGAGGGATGGAGAAGGGGGAGGGGGGCAGAAGAAGAGGGAATATAGTACCCGTACAATGAAGAAAAGGGTTTATCTCTCTCTCTCTCTCTCTCTCTCTCTCTCTCTCTCTCTCTCTCTCTCTCTCTCTCTCTCTCTCTTTCTCTCTCTCTTTCTCTCTCTCTCTCTCTCTCTCTCTCTCTTTCTCTCTCTCTCTCTCTCTCTCTCTCTCTCTCTCTCTCTCTCTCTCTCTCTCTCTCTCTCTCTCTCTCTCTCTTTCTCTTTCTCTTTCTCTTTCTCTTTCTCTCTCTTCTTTTCTTTCTTTTTTATATGATTGGATGTAGGGAAGGGATTTTTTTTCTACTTTTTCGGCTATTTTCCATTGGCTTTAATACACCGAGGGGGGGGGGAAGGGGAAGGGTAAGAAATAGAATTTCCCTTTCTATTGTGCCAAAAGGGAAGGGGGAAGAGTGAAATAACTGCCCAAAACTTGTCAGATTTGTGACATAAAAAAAGGGGGAAAAAAAGAGGAAAACAGGTATAAGAGAATTTTGAATATTAAAGACGGAAGAGGTTATTCATAAATAGATGTAAGGGCTAGTTATAAATAGATGGAATGGGTAACGGACTTATTCTGAAATATCTTTCCGGAGGTGACAGTATTCAGGTAAACTATTTTCTTGGTGTGCGTGAAATTCCCAATGAATTCGCAACAGCAAGCGGAGTTACAGATAGGCTCAAAATACCCGATTAGGCCTAATGGAAGTAAATGCATCGACGTTAGATTACACGTCAGTAAGGTCATAAACGCGTAATTATGGCGTGGTGAAGAAACCCATTTGTGCATTACCGACTGATGTGCATTTATGTCCTGAAATTTTGCGCGAAGAATTATGAAGCTGGTATTTGGTGGATTTTATAGATTTTTTATATTTTCAGTTCTATTTTTTTTTTCTTTTCTTTTTTCTTTTTTCCTATTATCTTAGAAGGTGTACCTAAATACAGTCGTGTGTTCTCGTATGGGTTCATAGGTCGAAAAGTTATCGAAAAATGGTTGATGTGTTTTGGATTCCGTTTTCTTTAAGATACATTTCTAACTGACTTTATATATGTATATATATAAAAAGTTTACAGATATTATATCACCTTCCGCTTCGTCGAAGTGTTCTTGTAAGTATACACGAAGAAGTTGCTGAACAATCATAATCAATCATTATAAAAAAAAAAAAAAGATACTGAAATATATCTCGTTTTGCAAATCGCCTAATAACACCTCTTTACAATTTTCACGTTCTCGATTGCCGTAGATGTGCAGAGGGGAGAGGCGGGTTGTGAGGGCGGACGCTCGGTGAGTACAAGCGAGGCGGGACTCTGAATGGAAGGTGTGTGTTGAGGGGAGACGTGTCAGGGGGAGGGTGGGGGCGAGGGGGAAGGTGGAGGAGAGGGGGAGGGTGGAGGAGAGGGGGAGGGTGGGGGCGAAGGGGAGGGTGGAGGAGAGGGGGAGGGTGTGGGGCGAAGGGGAGGGTGGAGGAGAGGGGGAGGGTGGAGGAGAGAGGGAGGGTGGAGGAGAGGGGGAGGGTGGAGGCGAAGGGGAGGGTGGAGGAGAGGGGGAGAGTGGGGGCGAGGGGAAGCTGGGGTGACGAGGGGAAGCTGGTACTACTACACATGCATCACGTGAGGCAAAGTCTCAGCGGGTGACCTCCTGGAGGGCGGGAAGGGGGAAGAGGGAGGGGAGGGGAGGGGGGGAGTAGCAGTAGGCTGAGGGAGGGGAGGGGAGGGGGGAGTAGCAGTAGGCTGAGGGAGGGGAGGGGAGGGGGGGAGTAGCAGCGAGGAGGCCATGCAGTACACGAAACCCGCGGCCGAACGCTTTTCTCTTGCTGTCTCTCTTGCATACCTCGTCATTAATCTTGTTAATTTGTGAATGTGAAATCTAGATTAGTAAGCGGATAGTTTGTACCCCGTCGTTAGTTTTGTTAAAGTTTGAATGTGGTTGATATAGAGCTAAACCGACTGATAGTTTGCATACCCGCTATTAGTCTTGTTGATATATCATTGTGTATCATAGATAGATGGGCTGTCCTTGCGGATAGACTTCGGTGTGTGCTCTAGGAACGTAAAGGCATAATACCCCGCCATGAGTCATATTAATTTATGAATGTGATCTGAACCGACCGTAAAGACACACACAAAGGCCGGCGGGTTCGTGTAAATACAGAACTGCTCCTGTATCGTTTTTTTGTTTCATTAGTGTTTGCGATCCGAACCTCCCTCCCTTTCTCACCCCCCCCCCCCCCGCCCCCACCTTATCCGCCTTACCCCGCACACGTGGCCGTCGGACTTCCGTTCCCGCCGATTCCCGTTCCCGCTGGATTCCCGTTCCCTGCCGGATTCCCATTCCATTTCCGCTGGGCTGCTCCCTTCGTGGAGGATACCCCCCCCCCCCCCCCGACGAGGACGAGGCGCGGGAGAGATAAGAGAGACAGGACCTCCGAGCACGACATACACAGGATGCTTCCCCTGGGGTTCGGTCCTCGGTTGCGTCATGGCTTTTATGGCGGGGGTGCGTGAGGCTCGATGGAACAGCCGTGCGGAAGTAGAGCTGTTTGGATTGTCTGGCTTATTCCCCTCTTCCTTCGTCTTTCCCTCTTTATTTTGACTCCTCCTATTTCTTTTTCTATCCCGTAATCATCTTCTTCTCTTTCCTGTTTTCGGCTTCCTTATTCTCTTTCTCTTCTCTACTATAATCATTTCCCTGCTTCGTTATTTCTTTTCTCTCGCTCATTCTTACTCTGCCCTCTCCTCCTCTTGTTCTCCTTCTGCTCTCCCTTTATTCTTCTCATCTTTCCTGATTTTTCTCGTCTCTCTCTTATTCTCATTCACCCCCCCCCCCCTTCCCCTTCTCTTCTCTCTCCCTCCTTTTCATTTCTTCCTTTTTCTCTACCCTTTCTTCCCCTCTTTCTTTCCCTTTTTCTCTCTCCTTCTTCCTTCCCTTCCTTCTCTCCCTTTTTCCATCCAATTCCTTCTCTCCCTTTACCATCCCCTTCCTTCTTCCCTTCTCCTTCCTTCTTCCCTTCCATCCAAACAGACGCACGAGAGCACGAATACATCGCGACGACGAAGAACACCAAGATTTTACATGGATTTACGCGTCAACGTCCCTCGTTCTTTCGTTGTTTGTTAAGTGCAACACACCTTTTCCTATTCCTCCTCCTCCTCTTTCTTCAATTCTTCCCTCTCTTCTTTCTTTTCCTCTTCCTCCTCCTCTTTTTCCTCCACCTCTTTCTTCTCTTCCTCCTCCTCCACCACCTCCGCCGCCGCCGCCGCCTCTCTCTCCCCTTTCTCCTCCTCCACCTCCTCTTCTTCTTCCTCTTCCTCCTCTTTCTCCAATTCCATCTCGATCTCCTCCTCCTCCTCCTCCTCGTTCTCCTTATCCTCTTCCTCCTCCATCTCCACCTCCACCTCCACCTCCACCTCCACCTCCACCTCCTCCTCTACCTTCTCCTCCTCTCCCTTCTCTTCCTCCTCCTCCTCCTCCTCCTCCTCCTCCTCCTCCTCCTCCTCCTCCCCCCTCCCCCTCCTCCTTCTCCTCCTCCTCCTCCTCCTCCTCCTCCTCCTCCTCCCCCTCCCCCTCCCCCTCCCCCTCCTCCTCCCCCTCCCCTTCCTCCTCCCCCTCCTCCTCTTCCTCCTCCCCCTCCTCCTCTTCCTCTTCCCCCTCCTCCTCCTCCTCTTCCTCCTCCCCCTCCTCCTCCTTCTCCTCCTCGCTTTACTCACTGCCATTGGTGATGAGGGACGCGGTTGCCTCTGTCTGGCTGATGGTCTTGCAACGATGGCCCTGGGATTCCGTTGGGTCTCGAAAGATGGTTGATTCATTATTGTTGTCATTGTTATTGTTGCTATTATTGTTATTTAATCATCATTCTTATCATTCTTATCATTATCATCATTATCATCATCATCATCATCATCATCATCATCATCATCATTATCGTTATTTTATTGTTATTCTGATCATTATTATCATTATTCTCGTCATTATTAATTTTATTATTTTAAGAGAGGGATGATATGAATGATGACCTGGATTTTGCTAGTAATGTGCTTGTGTCCGGAAGCTATAACGTGGGCATTGATATAAAGGAGTATTGACTGTTGCCAGTAATCCCCCGGTTGTTCCCTTATCTCTCTCTCACTCTCTCTCTCTATCTCTCTCTCTATCTCTCTCTCTCTCTCTCTCTCTCTCTCTCTCTCTCTCTCTCTCTCTCTCTCTCTCTCTCTCTCTCTCTCTCTCTCTCTCTCTCTCTCTCTCTCTCTCTCTCTCTCCCCCCCCCCCCTTCCCTCTCTCCGTCCCTCCCTCTCTCTCCCTCTCCATCTCCCTTTTCTCCCCTTGTAGTTGACTCATG
>NC_061858.1:27023697-27026197 GCF_019202785.1 Penaeus chinensis
AGTTTTAATATTATTGTTATTGATAATATTAGTATTGCTATGTTGTTGTTTTGTTATTATTATTATTATTATTATTGTTATTATTATTATTGTCATTGTTATTATTTTCGTAATCATAATCGTTATCGTGAATATTTTTATTGCGGCCGTTGTTAATGATATAACTGTTGACATCATTGTTATATCATTAATATCATTGCTTATATTGTCATTATATTGTTTTGACAAAAAAAAATTCACTCGTAAGAAAAAAGGACAAATAGTTGTCTTACAATTCTTCGTGTGTCTCTGGTTCCTGTGTCTCCGTTTATGCTTAGATATTTATAGGTATGTGCATGTCGCTGTTCTAATAGAGTTGAATTCGTTCTGTAAACATTTTTTTTTTTTTTTTTTTTTTTTTTTTTGTAAACAGTCGCTTTTCTCAATTCTAACATCAATGACCTGTTTTGGAACCTTGCCATTATTCAATTGCTGTGCGTGAGGTATTGACTGTCTTATTTTCTTTGCTGTTGACAAATGCCCACTCATGTCTCGGGTCTTACGTTGTCGAATCCTTAACGTTCAGTCTTCGTGTTTTTCTCTTTATTCTTCCTCTTGTTGTTGTTGTTGTTGTTGTTGTTGTTGATTTCTTCTTCATTTTCGCTTTTTTTTCTATTTACTTGCTCCTATTTGTTTTCTTTTTCGTCTTCCTCTTCTTCGTCCTCTCCCCTTTTCTTCTATTTTTTTTCGTCTTCTTCTTCCTCGTCTACTTCGTCTCCTTTTTCGTGATCTCATGATCAAGGTTATCCTTTACCTACATCCCCCCTCACCCCCCCAGGCTACCCTCATCTAATAGCGAGCGTCCTCCCTCCCTCATCCCTCGACTGACGTTATCTCCCCTCCCTCAGCATAGAGTGAGCTCCCGTCCCCTCCTTTCCCCTCCTTCCTTCCCTCCCCCCCTCTCTCTGCCAGCCCCCCCCCCCCTCCCGCCCCCTCGCGGTGTCGTGCTAATGCCTCGCTGTTTCCGTGCGATGTAGTCACGAGATGGTAGCGTCGGCGGTGGTTGTATGGTTGGTGTTTCCCCTCGCTCTCCCCGCGCCGTCCCCTCGCCCGTGACCGCTCGGAGGGGAAACGAGGCCCCGGCGTAAGTCCCCTCGGCCTGGAGATGGCGAGGAAGCGGCATACTTGTTTTGCCTTCGGCTGGCGTGACTTGCGACCGCGCGAACGACCGGCTGCGAAGGGAATAGGTCATGGCTTCGGCTCGGTCCGGCTGCGCCTTCTGCTGAGTGGGACTCGTGCTTGCGAGCGTGGTCGTCCGGGCTGAGCGGTCCGTTGAAAGCACGGTTTGTATGCGCCTGATTGTTGTCTCACAAGCAGCCGCTTCCCGGAACTCAAATGCCGCGTTCAGGGATGGTCGGGCCGCGGCGAGGCTGTTGCCCTGCTATGTGTAGCGCCATTCGGATCCGCCGACGACGGAGCGCGTGCGGACGGGGCGGCGGATGCAGGGGCCGGAGGGCTCGGAGGCGGCGGCAGCGAGGTCGTGCGAGGTGGCATGGCTGGTGGTAGACTTGATGGCGATGTTTGTGCGTGGCGCCCATTGTCTCCAGTTGACTCCGGCGGCCCCGACCGTCTGCTGCTCGTGACCCGGCCTGCTCGCCGCGCCCGCTCTCCTGCTCCTGCTCCTGCTGCTCCTTCGGCCACGGCTTCTCGTTCCTTCAGGTAGATCTTGTGTGTCATCGTCTGGAGGCGTCGTGCCACGGAACTTGGCTTTGGGCGCAGCGAGGGCCAGTGCGGGAGGCCCGGGCGTTGGAAGGCGCACAATGCGGAAGACGCTGCCCGTGCACGAGCCTCGAGCACACGCACCGCACGCCCGCACCGCACGCCTTGCCGCCGCCTCAAGCATCCTCGACTATTCTCGGCCGCAAAGGCTATTTCTGCCTGTATTTGTATTGATCCTGCAGCTGCTGGTGGAGGAGGAAGAGGAAGAGGAGGCGGCGGAGGTGGCGGTGGAGGCGGCAGTGGCGGTGGCGCAGGGCGAGCTCCGTGCTGGCAACGCGGAGCTTTGGCCCCGCCGCCGACCCCGCTGCTGCTGCTGCTGCTGACGCCCGCTGCTTGGCTGATTGCTGCCTGTGATGAGGATTACTGTGATGATGTGTTTCCAAGGTGTCCGCTGTTTCTCTCGCTGTGCAGGAGGTGGTGACCTGTGTCTCTTTGGGCGGGAAGCGTGTTGTCCTGGTGCTGGTGTGGACGCACGACTCTAGTGGGGATTCGAACTTGCTGTCCCCCGTAGCTGGTGCCCGCTTGGGATGTTGGCGATGCCCGTTTGTTCCTCCAGGTCGTAATGAATGTCTCGGAAGTGTTGTGTTGTCACGAGATCTGCAGAAAACAAGACAATTAGCGGAAAATAGTTAAAAAAAAAAAGTAATAATAAAAAAGAGTCGGTAATTCATACTAATAGATTCCCTTCAAGCGGAAGCAACTATATGCATGCACAATCAAGATGTATTGCGTATGTGATACA
>NC_061858.1:27031197-27043697 GCF_019202785.1 Penaeus chinensis
GTGTAGGAATGAGTGTATATCACACACACACACACACACACACACACACACACACACACACACACACACACACATACATACATACATACATACATACATACATACATACATACATACACACACACACACACACACACACACACACACACACACACACACACACACACACACACACACACACACACACACACACACACGTACGTGCACACTCGTACGCACACACGCACACACACACTGAGACGCTTGTGCTGGATCAGAGATGAGGTCGTGCGCGCAGGTCAAGGAGTGACTATACGTTCCGTGACTGTGCGAGCTTAGAGAATGATCTCCCCCTCTTCCCCTCTGCCCTCTCTCCTCCCCCTTCCCCTCTCCTCCCTGTCTTCCCTTCTCCCTCTCCTCTCCCAGTGTCCCCCTCTCCGTCTCCTTCCCTTCCCCTCTCCCTCTACGTCTCCTTCTCCTCCCCTCTTCCCTATCCCTCTCCCTGTCTTCTCATTCTCTTTCCTCTCTCCTCCCCTCTTCCCTACGCCTTGCTTAGCCTAACCTTGCTGCTACCCCCTCCTCCCCATCCCCATCCTCTCATTCGTCCCTCTCCCCCTTCATTTCCCCTCCCTCCCCTCCCCCCATTCCCCATCCCTCCCTCCCCCCATTCCCCCTCCCTCCCTCCCCCCATTTCCCCTCTGTTTTACTACCGAGTTCCTTGCTCCGGCGCTGCGTGATGTGCCTGGTCGTTTATTGCCTCGCCTTCTGTGGTACTTTTCGGGCTGCGTAGAGTAGATAGATAGACAATAAAAAAGAAGAAGAATGATGATGATAACAAATAAAATAGATAGTAATTAGATTTATGGTATGTAGATAGATACATTGAGATGTAGTTGTAATGTGGAAAGTAGACAGAGAGAAAGAATAGTGATAATCGTAATAAATAAAATTGTTATGTATGGTATATATGTAGATAGCTCGAGATATGGTTAGGCTATGGAAAAGTATATAAACAGACAAAAGAGAATAATGATAATGATAATAAATAAATAGATAATAACTAGAATAGTTGTATGGAATATTAATAGATAACACTATTTTTACACTATGGAAAGTTGTATAAACAGACATACAGACGTGAGAGAAGACAAGTTTGAAGCGAAATTCAAATGAAGTGAACCGTAGTTCCGTGAAGCGCCTGCACTTGACTGCGGTGCAAGCAAGCAAGCAAGCACACAGGCGAGCATGCTGTGTGTGTTGATCTGCCCCTCACTGTGGTGTCGGGGAGTCGGGTTGTGGTGTGACTAAGCCATCAGGAAATAGCTTCGTTGGTGTGCGTGCGTGCGTGCGTGCATTCGTTTGCGTGTGAGGGGTGCGTTCGCGTGTGCGTGCGTGATAACGGGAGAGTTTAGTTTGATTTCATCGCTTACCTTGAGTTTTGCCGAATCCGTTGGTCATCAAGTGGATCTATTTTATATTTAGAGTTGCGCATTGCTCGCTGTGTTTCTGGGTGCTGACCGCGAAGAAGGTACGATTGAGGTTGTGAAAGATTCGAACTTAGTTAGGTGGTCTGTGCATTCCCTAACTTCTTCGTTGGCGTTTTCTTTTCTTACTTTCAGTTCTCTTTTCTCTGCATTTTCCTTCCTTCTCCTCTTCCTCTTCTATTTCCACCTCCTCCTCATCTGCCACCTTCACCGTTTTCTCCTCTTTCTTGTATTCTTCCAATTTCTCCTCCTCCTCTTATTGCTTCTCCTTCTCTTCCTCTTGGACTTTTTCTTTCGTTCCCACGTTCTTCTACCTTTTCATCCTTCTCCTCTTCCACCTTCTTTCACCTCTTCCGTTTCCTCCTTCTCCTCCAACTTGTGTGTCTCTTCCTCCTCCTCCTCCTCTCCTTCCTTTTGTTTCTCCTCCTCCTCCTCTTCTCCTTCCTTTTCTTCATCCTCCTCCTCCTCTTCTCCTTCCTTTTCTTCCTCCTCCTCCTCCTCCTCCTCCTCCTCCTCCTCTCCCTCATGTTGTTCCTCCTCCTCGTCCTCCTCCTCTTCCTCCTCCTCCTCCTCCTCCTCCTCCTCCTCCTCCTCCTCTCCCTCATTTTGTTCCTCCTCCTCGTCCTCCTCCTCCTCCTCCTCCTCCTCCTCCTCCTCCTCCTCCTCTCCCTCATTTTGTTCCTCCTCCTCGTCCTCCTCCTCCACCGCCTCCACCTCGTTACATGTTTTTCACATTTAATCTTCCCTTTCCCTTACATCCATCTTCATTTCCATTTTCTTTGTGCTTCTCCTCTTTGATCCCTCCCTTTATCCCCTTTGAATGCATTTGCAATTTATTTACGTGTTTGTTTATAGAGTTGTTTTCTTGTCTGTAAATGTATCTGTGCTGTTGTGCTTGCTACAGACAACGCCATGTTTTTTTTTTTTATTTGTCTCTTAATATTGTTATTATATGTTGTTGTTTTTTTGTCTTGTTTAATTTTACGTTATTGTTTTTATTTGTTTGCTTATTTATTTGTTGGTTGGTTATCCTTGGTGTTAGTTGTAGTAATGATTGTAATAACAGGAGATAGTATGAGCAACGTTGTTATTTTCACTGTCATTGTTGTTTGTTTTTTTGTTTTTTTTATGTTCCGAATTTCTTGTTTTGTTTTGTTTTCTCATTTATACGAAAAAGCAAACATTTGAAGATGCTCTGTTGATTATATAATAATAAAAAAAAACTTAACGATCTATTGTGATGTTCGAACTGTTGTTTTTTTTATTGGATTTATGTCATTATTTCCAGGGAAACGAACAAGTGTTTTGCTGATTATATAAATAAGATTATTGATTTGGTAGATACTGTTTGGTATTTGTTAACTGCAATTACGCGCTTAATGCAGGTTACGACGCAGTTATCTTATATTTTATTCGTATTATGTTCGTTTAATGTTTTTTTATGAGATGGAAATTTCAAATTCAATAAAAATGAAAGAAAATAGATGATAAATATTTCCGTCTTTCGTTATTTTTCTCTAATTATAATTATATGAATGATGATGTTTGTGTTGTGATTCGTTTATTGTTTTTGTATTGTTATTATGATTATTAAACTGAAGACGATTCGTTCGGGGAAATTATATTTCAGGAGATAATGTTTTTTTTTTTTTTCGTTTCTTTTTCTTTTTCTTTCTTTCCTTCCCTCTTATTTTCTTCTTATTTTCTTTGTTTTCCTTATTTTGTTGTGATTTCGAAGCAGTCTCTCTCTCTCTCTCTCTCTCTCTCTCTCTCTCTCTCTCTCTCTCTCTCTCTCTCTCTCTCTCTCTCTCTCTAACTTTCTCTCTCCTTCTCTCTCTCCTTCTCTCTCTCCTTCTCCCTTCCTCTCTCCCGATCATGAAACAAAGAACTTAATTCCCCGCGACACGTGAGCCTCTGAGCGAACCTCGGGGAGCGGAGTTCGAGGAGATCGAGCAGAAATTACACGGTGTCGGCGGAAACAACTGGAAATGGCGTCTCTTGTGTTTTGGTGTTCCCCTCCCCTCCCCCCCTTACCCCCTCCTGGATGTCTGTTTTGTTTGGGGAAGGCGTGGGGAGGAGGAGGAGGGGGGAGGGCGTGGGGAGGAGGAGGAGGGGGGAGGGCGTGGGGAGGAGGAGGAGGGGGGAGGGCGTGGGGAGGAGGAGGAGGGGGGAGGGCGTGGGGAGGAGGAGGAGGTGGGGAGCGATGTTGGGTCCGGAGACAGGTGATGCGTCCTTCATTCTGATGGTTGGGGTTCGATGTGGCTTCTGAGACTCTTGGCCTTTGTCGAGGCGGAGACGTGCGTTACTCTTTTTCTTTGCACTTCCTTTTACTTACTCTTTTTCTGTTCTCAACTTTATTTTCCCCTCTCTTTCTCTCTTCTTCTTCTTCTTCTTCTTCGTCTTCTTCTTCTTCTTCTTTCCCTTTCCCGCTTCTTCTTTCTTTATCTCTAACTTTCCCTTCTCTCTCTCTCTCTCTCTCTCTCTCTCTCTCTCTCTCTCTCTCTCTCTCTCTCTCTCTCTCTCTCTCACAGATCCTTTTACCTACTCCCTCTCCTTTTGCTTATTTCCTCTTCCTCCTCCTCTCCTCCTTCTCTCTCTCTCTTCCTTTGCCTACAACCTCTCCCTCTCCTATGCTCTCTACGTACGCCCTCTCCCTTTCCTCTCCCTTCCCTCTCCATTCCCTCTCTCTCCCTCCCTACGCCCATTCCTTTCCCTCTCCCTTCCCTCCCCCTCCCCTCCCCCTCTCCCTACGCCCTCTCCCTATATCCTCTCCCTTCCCTGTCCCTCTCCCGACGCCCTCTCCCTCTCCCTCCCCCTCTCCGTCTCCCTCTCCGTACGCTCTCTCCCACCAAAGCCTTGGACTTCTCATTACCGTGGCAGGTGTATGACTTATCTTGTAATCTGCCTTCGCTGCGTACATCCATAATGGCCACTCGCATCACGCTGTCCCTTCTCTCCTTTTTGTTTTCTTCTTTTTCTCCTTGGTCTCCTTTCCCTTTTTGGTCTTGTGTTGCCTCGTCTGGGTCGGCAACATATGCGGACCTCATGCTGGGCAACCCGATGCAATCATGCAGCTCTAGGCATGCATATGTACAGGGTCTTAGTTCATGGTAGCGACGCTGGGAAAGTTCACCGTCGATTTTCATGCAGAAGTAGGCTTTAGTGATGTTACTCGACGCGTCTAAGTCTGTGTTTTCCTTAAAGTTAGTTTAGAAAGGTACAGTAATTAATGTTTTTGTACCAGAGTCATTTATATTGTCTCGGTTTCGTTGTGGTATATGATAAAAAAAAAAAAAAAAAAAAAAAAACGTGGGTGAAATAGGTGCGTGTAGTCTGGCAGTTCCTTGCATAAAAGTCTTCTCTGAGGTTGCATTATATTGAACGTTATCTTAACTGGTATTATCTAACCAGATCTTACCCAGTCGAGTATGCGCATTTACAACATGTAAACGTTGTTAATTTTAAGCACTCAGCTGATAACAGTGAGTTTGAGCCCTGTTATTATTACTGTTGTTATTGTTATTATTATTATTATCATTGTTATTGTTACATTGTTTTTATTATTATTATTATTATTATTATTATTATTATTATAATGTTGTCGCTTTTTTTTCTTTCCTTTTTTTTTCTTTTCTTTTTTCTTTTCTTCAAGGCCGGAGGGAGTTCAGTGTCCCTTTTATTCAGCTTTGCCTCGTTCTTCTCTCTCTTTCATTACTTTCGTGGTCACTCGCATATAAGTCTCAAGATTTGTTTAATTTTTTTCAAATCTTAGGGGCTTTGCAAATACGATGGGTTGGTGGGCCAAGAAGTATGATATGCGAAATGTGATAACGCTTTTGAGTGAATGTTTTTAGAACATGAGTTTACGTTAGAGGGAGCGAGCGAGCGAGAGAGAGAGAGAGAGAGAGAGAGAGAGAGAGAGAGAGAGAGAGAGAGAGAGAGAGAGAGAGAGAGAGAGAGAGAGAGAGAGAGAGAGAGAGAGAGAGAGAGGGGGGGGGGGAGTAGAGGGACTGAGAAGGCCAGAATGAGACACACAGAGAGGGAGAGAGAGAAGAGAGAAATAACGATAAGAGAGGAACAGAGAAGAACCCCAGAGCGGACGGAAGCGAACGCACCGCCTCCTTGAGCCTGCGGACTTGCGGACGAGAGAGTCAGTTCCGGTCTTTTGTCTCCCCGAATGTGCCCTGTAGCTTTCTTTATGTAATATAATGCCCCGGTATTATATGTATTATATATCGTAACTCATGGAATTGGATGGCAACATGACGTGTCTGTACCGTGACAGTGCATGACACCCCTCCCCTTGGAACGTATGACGGAAAACCAACCTTACGCAGGAGGGTATAAGGTCGATCAGGGAGGAAGCTTAACGCAGAGGTCCGGAAAAATCTGTCTAGTGAAATTGACGCGGAGGCGAAGGACTAGAGAGGAGAACGAGAAAACCATACGTACATGTTGCTACCATCGATACATTTGCTAATCTGATAGAGAAAAAGAAAAAAAGGAATTAGACGTGGAATATAGATCAATAAATGCCCGAATTCCCATAGAGATGAATTGTCAAGGCCCGTCGAAGGAGAGATGTGGGTGGGCGGGGAGGGTGGGCGGAGAGGGTGGGGGGGTGGGCGGGGAGAAAAGGGGACGAGGGGAGGGGGGTTGGGGAAGGAGGCTGTGGGTTGCGGGATGTTGATTTATAGTTGTGTGTGTTTGTGGGTGAATGCGTAAGAGTGTTTGTCTGTGTTTGCGTATGTGTGTGTCTGCGCGCGTGTGTGTGTCTATGTTTATGTTCATGTTCATGTTCATGTTTTTACCCAGTCGTTTCAAGACGGGAAAGAGATCTTAGATTCGCGGATACTGAATAACCCTACATTTAGATTATCATGTAACCGTCTGAATTTATGTACGTTTATAGCACATACTCCTTTTTCCTTGAAGGCTGTTCCATTCATCAGTAAACTCTTCTGGGAAATGAATTTTATTGCACCTTTGTCACAGCGTTGTATTCTGAAGTTTCTGGGTTTAAATCTTGTTCCTCTTTCATTGAAATATACAAATTTAGCCTTGAGAGGGAGAGAGGAAGAGAGAGAGATAAAGAAAGAAAGAAAGGGAAAGAGAAAGAGAAAGAGAAAGAGAAAGAGAGATAGTGAAAGAAAGAAAGAGAAAGAGAGAGAGAAAGAGAAAATGTATATATATGAGAGATAGATTGACATGGATTGACATATAAATATAGACATTTATTTGAATATATATAGCTTAATAGACATAGATACACACATGAACATACCCCTACACGCACATTAAACAAACATACGCGGTGCTTTGGCAGTGAGCCTGTATGGCAAGCTGGAGGGAGCAGCGGGGTTTTGTACACACGCCCGTGAAGTAATTAAAGGATGAACCCTCATTTTTAGGGATCGGGGAATCTCTAATAATTCCTCGGACGACGTAATGACTATCGGGGTGTTGGCTTCTGAACCCCCTCCCTCCTTCCCTCCCTCCCTCCCTCCCTACCTCCCCCTCCCTCCCTCCCTCCTTCCCTCCCTCCCCCTCTCGCTTCCTGACGAAGGGGGTCGCTGCCTCGGACGGGTGATGGGGAGGGGGGGAAGGGTTGGAGGGGAATGGTAGGGGGTGGGAGGGGGGAGGGAGGAGAAGGGGAAGGGGTAGGGGGTTGGGAAGAGGAGGGGAGAGGGGCGGAAAGAGGAGGGGAGAGGGGCGGAAAGAGGAGGGGGGGAGGGGTGGGAAGAGGATGAAGACGAGGAGAGGAAGAGGAGGGGTAGGGAGAGGTTTGGGGGGGTGGGAGGAAGGGTTGGAAGGTATGGATGGGGGGTAGGAGGTGGGAGGGAACAGGAGGAGTGAGGATTGGGAAGAGAAAGGGGAGAGGGTCGGAAAGAGGAGGGGGAGGGGTTGGAAGGGGAGGGACATGAGAGGTGAGGTGGGGTGGGGTGGGAGAGGAAGGGAAGGGGAGGGTAAGGTGTTGGCAGAGCAGGAGAAGGGGGGGAGGGGAGGGACGGCCGTCGTCATTATTGATGCTTGATTCAACTATGAGGTACATGTCCTTTTTTTTTTTTTGAGGGGTAAGGGGCGGGGGTTCGTTTATGTATGAATTTATTTTTAGCCGTTTTATCTTCTTTTTTTTTTCCCTTTCTCTCTATTTTTGTATTTATTATTTTTTTCTCGTGTCAGTAATTACCCTCTGTTGCCTTCCCTTTTTTATTTTATCATTTCCTTTTTTTCATTTCAGTCTTCTCTCTTTCTGCCTCCCTTTTTCATTTATTTATTTTTTTTCGTTTATTTCATTCTCCTCTTTTGCTTCCTCTACTGCTTTTGCTACTACCACCACCACCACCACCAAGCTACCACACATACCACAACCACGGAATCAGAATGTTAAACACCGTATGTGATTTATCCCAATTCTATTATGAAATTTATATTCATACTAGATCTTCGATAACCATATATGCTTTATTTTATTTCATTTTATTATATTTTTTTATTTTTTATTTATATATATATATATTTTTTGTATTTTCATACACTTTATCTTCAAATAGGGGGATGAGGATGAATTTTGGGTGTTTAGATGTTTGTTGCAGATAGATAGTGAGATATAAACATTCAGTAGGCGGGCGGGGGAAGCAGGAAACATTCTTACAACATGATTTTAATTCATCGCAAGTTTTAATGAATGAAAACGGGCAAGCGTGATATTTGCCGGATCGTGACGTCACCTCGTGAGTTGCCGATTATTATTTTGTGTGATATGTTGCGGCTGGATATGCTGATAAGATTATGCTGATTTTCGTGTTCTATGCTGTCTTTGTCGACTGGAGATATCAATAGGATTTTCGCCTTTATGTAGCATTTAGCGGGTGAATATTAGAAAATACTGATGCTTAGTTTTTATTCTCAAAACAAAAAAAATACTGGTCACTGGTGCAATATTGTTATTGTGTTGATTTTCGTTATTTGCAACATTTAGAGGCTAGACGATATGATACTACAATTTTTTTTCTTTTTGTTTAATTATTTAGTTAGTTTTGTTTTATTTGTGCGTGCGTGTGTGTGTGTGTGTGTCTGTTTGTTTATAGATATTTGATATTAATCGCCTGGATGTTCTGATATGACATATGGTGACATCTACGAGTTTGTGAAGTTTTTTGTTTTTGATAATGCTGACTTTCATGGATACTTTGATTCAATCATGCTGATCTTCAGTGATAGGCAATGCTAATAGCTGAACATTATTCACGATATTTCAATACTTACAAACAAGACTCACAAACATAAACAAGACATGCAAACAAGACTCACAAACATAAACAAGACACGCAAACAAGACTCACAAACAAATCTCACACACAAATCTCCCACACAGACTCCCCCCTCCCCCCCTTTCCCCCCTTCCCCGCCCACCCCCCACCCCACCCCCCCGCAAACTCGCGGTGCTGAGCTCGAGGGACAATTATTGAGCTCCCGCGGTGTGGCGCTGAGGCGGTTCATCACGAGATTTGGTCGCTGACTTACGCGCGGATCGTGTGGGATAACACTATAACGAACCCGGGATCGAACCGCCATAACGGACAGGTGTCGGTGAGAGAGTTTAGTGCGGGGGGGGGGGGGGGGCACTGCGTTGGTGATGGGGGAGGGAGAGGGATGGGGGTAGGAGGGGAGGGGAGAGAGGAATGAGGGGTAGGGGGTTGGGGTGGTTCTCTTGTGATGGGGGGGGGGGGTCCAGGTGGGATGGGGGGAAGGGGAATGATGGGGAGGGAGTTAGGGGGTCCTCCTGGATGGGGGGGGGTGAGAAATGTCCTCCTGGATGGGGGAGGGGAAGGGAAGAGAGGGGGGGAGGGGGACCATTTAAGAGAGGAAGAGAGGAGGGAAGGTGGGAGGTCAGAGGGGGGTGTCCCGGGATGGGGGAGAGGGGGAATGACTTCGTTTCGGGATGGGGAGAGGGGGAGGGGAAGATAGGAGGGGGAAAGGGGGTAGAAGACACATTTGTATACATATGCTCGGACACATTCTCTCTCTCACCCACTTTCTCTCTCTCTCTCTTCTCTCTCTCATCCGTCTCGTTCTCTCTCTCTCTCTCATCTTCTCACTCTCTCTATCTCCTTCTCCTCTCTCTCTCATCTCTCTCTCTCTCTCTCTTTCTCTTATCTCTCTTTCTCTTTTCTCTCTCTCTCTCTCTCTCTCATCTCTTCTCCTCTCTCTCTCTCTCTCTCTCTCTCTCTCTCTCTCTTTCTCTATCTCTCTTTCTCTCTCTCTCTCTCACTCTCTCTCTCTTTCTCTATCTCTCTTTCTCTCTCACTCTCTTGCTCTCTCTCTCCCCTCTCCCTCTCACTCTCCCTCTCCCTCCTCTCTCTCTTCATCTCCCTCCTCCCCCCCATCTCTCTCTGTCTATCTATCTCCCTCCCGCCCTCCCTCCCTCCCTCCCTCTCTCTCTCTCTCTCTTCCCCCTCCCCCCATTCTCTCTTTTTCGTCTCTCTCCCTCTCCCCCCCGGATCTCTCTCTCTCTCGTCTCTCTCTTCCTCATCTCCCCCCCCTATCGTCTATCTCTCTCTTCCCTCTCCCTCTCCCTCTCATCCCCCCCCTATCTCTCTCTCTCTCTCTCTCTCTCTCTCTCTCTCTCTCTACTCTCCTCTCTCAGTCTCTCTCTCTCTCTCTCTCTCCCTCCCTCTCGTCCCTCTCTCCCCCTCTACCTCCCTCCCTCCCTTCTCTCCCCACATCTCTCTCTCTCTTCTCTCTCTCTCTCTTCTCTCTCTCTCTCTCGCTCTCTCACTCTCTCCCCATTCTCTCTCTCTCTTCCTCTCAATGCAGAGAACCACGGCATAATGCGTAATCCAAAGCAGTCATTCCCGAATTTATGCATTCATAACGACATCGAAAAATATTGATGTGCGTTAGCTTAGACATTTAATTAAACTCATTAAGTGGGAGACACAGAGCACAGTCGCACACACACACACAGTAGTCACATGCACACGCACACAAAGCACAGTCACACGCACACAGCAGTCACAAGCGCAAGCACACTCGAAGCACAGTCACACGCACACACAACACGCAGGCTTGTGTTGAGTCATCGAGATCCGCAGTCAAGCCGGTTATCATGCTTTAACATCATACTGAGGGAGAGGAGGGGAGGGGGGAGGGAATAGGGAAACAGGGGGGAGGGGAGGGGGGACGGAAGAGGTGAAGGGAATAGGGAAAAGGGGGGATGGGAACGGGAAACGGGGAAAGGAAAAGGGTAAACAGGGGTCGACGGGGAAGAGGAAACCGGGGAAGAAAGATGGGAAGGGGAGGGGGATGCAGAGAAAAGGAAGAGGGGAAGGGGGAAACAGGGGGAGGGGAAGGGAATAGGGAAAAGGGGGGATGGGAACGGGAAACGGGGAAAGGAAAAGGGGAAACACGGGGGACGGGGAAGAGGAAACGGGGGAAGAAAGATGGGAAGGGGAGGGGGAAACAGAGAAAAGGAAGAGGGGAAGGGGGAAACTGGGGAAGGAAATAGGGAAGGGGGAAACGGGAAAGGAAGAGGATAGGTGGAAGGAGATGATTTGATGAACATATAGGTATCAAAACGTTGACATGGCTTCTGTTAAATTGTACGATCATGCATACCGCATTTCTTCTTTGCTACTTGCTATAAGAATCACTCTACAACTTCAAATGAGCAAACAGCACGGTTTTCCATTAGCACGAACACCTTGAAAAAGCTGGACTTAAATATTGATGGATCAGCTTAAGTTAACAAATATAGATAGTCTCTCTCCCTTCCTCCCTCCCTCCCTCCCTGCCTGTCATCTTCCCTCCCTCTCTCCTTCCCTCTCTCCCTCCCTTCTTCCCTCTCTCTCCCTCCCTCCTTCCCTTTCTCTCCCTCCCTCCTTCCCTCTCTCTCCCTCCCTCCTTCCTCCCTCCCTCCCTCCCTCCCTCCCTCCCTCTCTCCCTCCCTCCCTCTCTCCCTCCTTCCTCCCTCCCTCTCTCCCTCCCCCTTCCCTCTCTCTCCCTCCTTCCTTCCTTCCTTCCCTCCCTCCCTCCTTCCCTCCCTCTCTCTCCCTCCCTCCTTCCCTCCCTCTCTCTCCCTCCCTCCTTCCCTCCCTCTTCTCTCGTCTCCCTCACCACCAAAACTTACGGTCAGAATAGTGACATACTGTACACGAATCTAATATTTAATCATCTTTGACGTTCTTGTTTTGCATGTTCTTGTTCGACTGATACGAATTAAGGGGATAAGAAAAATGAATTGATGATTATTAGTAGAATGGGATGAAACGAGAAGCTGTCGCTGTTAATGTTTTGTTTGTTTGTTTCTCTTCTTGTCTTGTCTTTTCTTTTCTTTTCTTTTATTTATTTATAATTTTGAGAAACGATAATACGTTCTTATGAGAATGTTTATTGATGCCTTATTATGCTAATATTATTTATTTATTTATTTTTTTACGGTGTGGATTGACTTCATGTGTACGTGAGTTCGTGTGTGTAGTTTTAATTGTTTACCATTGTATAATCTGTCTATGTCCACTACCGGCACAATTACAACGTACTCAAAAAGAGCCAAATCTCATAATAACTTAAACAAAACAAAAAAAAAGAAGCAAATTACCAGAAACGACGAACTAGGAGAAATTACCGTAATTATTTGTTACTTTGAATTTTTTTTTTTTTTTCTTTCTTCTTTTTTCTTTTTTTTAATTTCTTTCTATCTTCTCTTGGCTTCGAGGTCAATTACGAATCCTTCTCCCCCTTTTGCTGTCATTCGAGTAGATTCATGATAACCCAGACCTCTCATGCACGCAGGAAGAAACGCCTTCTGTGCATGACAGTACTCTCTGCTCGTGGAGGATGTCATTATATGTCGTCTTTGCTTGCTTACTTCAGGGGCCAAGAAATCCCTTCATGATGACAGTTGTGCTTGCATGACACACCGCAGGTTATCAATGGGAATGGGAGGCGGGAGGGGGAGGGGAGGGGGAGGGGGAGGGGGAGAGGAGGAGGAGATGACAGAGGAGAGGAAAGAGGGGAGAGGAGTGGAGAGAG
>NC_061858.1:27061197-27076197 GCF_019202785.1 Penaeus chinensis
CACCAGACCTACCCCAGAGCACTGTTTCTGCTGTACGAACAGCCCTCTCAAATAGACATGTACAAATCCACGAGTTACAGGTACAGCACCTTTGTTTTAGAAACTATTTGGTACATGATTAATATCATTGTAATCTTTGTTTTGCAGCCCCTTTTAAAAGTCCTTTATGGCTAATGTATGGGTTTTATTTCTCATTTTTTATTCTCTCAGCTGAAGCTAACTTCCACCAAGGATCAGCTTGCATCCTTGAAGAAGCAATATGAGGCAACTGAAGATTCGCAGAGGACCCTAGAGTCCACTATTGCTGAACTCCGTGATGAACTGGAGTCAGTGCATAGACAGAAAGAGGAGATTGGAAGGGAGAAGGAACGACTCACAGAAGATTTGGATGCAGCTGTGGCAGAGAAGAGTTCCCTTGAGAAAGCTAAGCAGACTCTCAAAGCCCAGGTTGGTGCCTTGTTGCTTTTACAGATGTAACAGTACAGTTGTGCATTACTTGATTACAGGTTCTTTCAAGTTGTTCTAGAAATGTTTTATTGACTACCAGAAATGTTGCAAAATTTTGTATGGCCTCATGCTCTTATCAGGTTAAAGATCTATAGGTATTAGAATGTTTAAATGTCTGAATATGAAATATCTTAATCCCAAACTGTGCAAACTTCAGTCTCAGTGAAAGTTTGTGATACTATTTGCTAATTTAATCTCTCTCCAACAGTTGCAAAATGCTGAAGAAGAAACAGAACGCAGAAGCAAGCAGGTTGCCGAACTGGAAAAGGAGAAAGCAGCTTTGGGCGAGGAACGAGCTTACCTCAACAGTAAGCTCGGGAAGGAAAAAGAGGAAGTGCAGAAGCATGTTCATACCATCACTGTCCTCAACTCTGAGCTGGCCAGTGTCCAACAACAGGTACAGTGTTCCTTCCCCTGTCCTTTTGATAGAGGCTGATAGATGAGGACATTGGTACTTAGTAGATTTGGTTATAGGCATTTATAATTGTGAATCCAGGAATTTCTTTGACTTTGTGATGAAATAGTGAGGTCACTTGGTGGGTTTAAAGTTATAGGAGCATCCTGAAATTTGATTGTGAATGATTGATGTAAATGTGATTATGGCATTGATTCATGTTTTTCGTATATGTATATATTATTTATCTGTATTTCTCTTATTGTGTACTTGTCTCTGTGTGTGTGTGTGTGTGTATGTCTTTGTGGTATTGTTAAAGATATAAACAAAGATTAAAGACATATGGTAATGACCAGATTAAAAAGTTAATATGATACAATTGTCTGATAAGTACCTTTTTTGTGTTTTCTCATCACTTGTAGCAGATGGAAATTAACTTTTTTATTATGATTTTGCTCACTGAAGTATAGGAAGGACTTGCATAATGCTGCTAGTAAAACATAGTACTTGAAAGCTAGGCTCAGTATGAGAGTGTGAAGACTGGCTTATTCTCGCAGGCTCTTTTATTTTATTTTGAAGTAGATGCTTTATTGGTAAAAACTAAAAAGAAAAAGAAAAATCCATGAGTGTAAACTATTGAACTTCACCAGTATTTTCAAAGTTTGATGCTATGTAAATAAGGTATTTGATAGCGATATTACAATATCTATTGGTTAATTTTTTTTTTTTTTTTAAGGAAAGCCTTTGTAGGACGAAGATACCAAACATTTCCTTTAACATTTTTTAGTTTCCTTTTTGATAGTGCTGTGTGAGCATTAGTCACCAGATTTTCTTATAGGTTTTTCATCTTGTTCATTCAGTTCATCTTTTGTGTAGTAGTATCTCCTATTATTATAATTTTTGGGGGACAATGTGCATCACATGTGTTTTATCTAGATCACAGACTTGGACAGTAGGACTACAAGCATTGTAATAGTTGTCCACAAAGTCTCTTTGCTCGTAGTTTTGATCTTTTCATCTAACTTCACTGTTGTATTAACCTTTTAGTCAATCTGCTCTTAATTGAACATCTTAAATGTTCCTTCTATACTTGGACGAAGGAAAGCTCTAAGGTAAAGCACTTTTATAATAGTAGTTTTTGTCTAGAGATCAGAAAAGCAGTAAGAATGAAAGTGAGATTTGGAATTTCTCTTTAGTCAGTGCTAAAATTGTTGTGTCTGCTTTACATTGATGGACAGTAAGCAAAAGAGGTTATAATTTTATAAGTTTTATAATGACTTATTGGCAGCTAAAATGAAGATGGCTGGCAGTTACATGACTTTTCATGCCAAAAAATCGAATAATTTCTTGTTGGGCTGTAAGCTCTAAAAATTATTTTATAAATATATGTGCTGATTGTGTGTGTTAGTATTATGGTTTATCCCTGTTCATCCATTTCTAAATAGAAGTGATATTTTACTGCCCATGGTATGTTGTCCTTTCAATGTGCCGTGTTGTTTAGCGGAACAGTCAAGGTTATTCAAAGGATAAAGCTATATTGTACTGATCGCAGATGGCACAACATACATGCTATGTCCACTTTAATTTTAGTTTATCAATTGCATCTACACAGATGGTTCCCTGAGTGCTTATTCACAAGTAGTCAGTTATTATTCTACCCACCTCACTTGTTTGCCCTTTTCCTTGAGTTTAGGAAAAAAGATTGAAAAAAATATATATTGCTATTAATATCTCTATAACATTAAAATTTCAGTAATGATAAAAATAGTATCAGTGCATAAAAGATATAATTTTCAAGATATTTCAAAGAATGGGAAAATCAGGTGCAGTCATATAGGGCCTTCTAATTGACTCCTTGGTGGCTGAGCACAAGTAGAGCCATATGTCTACAAAAAAAAAAAAAAAAAAAACTGGAAAAATAGCCATGAACCGATGGCTTATGAGACAAGTATGATATGTATGATAATGTGAGATGATTTATCTCATATTTACAAGAACATTTCTTTGTAATAGTGCCTTTTTAGGATTTATATCAGATTCTCTGATATTCTGCTGGATTCAGCAGAATTCCCCAATATGCTTCCATGATAACATTAGTAATTGTAGATCATGATTTCCTTTGAATATCCTTTGCAAGTTCTATGTGTTTCTGCAAAGTGATGGCTCTGCTATAAATGACTTAACCTGCCTCTGTTTTGTGCACCATGTGGATGTCTTCTGTAACCATGTCTTGCTTTGCATTTAAAACCAGACAACTTGATTTACAGATTGTTATACACCACAGATGAAAGGCCTTTCTGAGTTAATATGCATGTAATCAATAATATAATATTGTATATGAAGTAAATTTCACTTCACAAGAGAACTTCTAATGTAAGTTTTTGTATATATTATTGAAAACAGTGCTAGGACACTGTGATGTTAGGGGGTCTCACAGTTGAGTTTTAACTTACTGTTAAACATGTTTTACCTTCTTCTTTTTTTTTGCAGTCCAAGGAAAAATGAAGATTCAAAATTTCTTTTGAGATCTTTTTATTGTGTGACTGCAAATAAAAAAAAAAAAAAAAACTGTACAGCACGTCACATTGTTTTGGTGTAGTAGATAAAAAAGAGGTACTCTATCAAGATTGACTGTCATTCACATTCCATTTCATGTTTGTGATGATAGTTGTTTCATACATTACCCCCTTTTAAGAGCACTTATTCTTAGTTGGTCAGTGTTGTCATCAAATCTTGTAATATATTCTTCCTGAGATGAGAGTTTTCATTGTTTATTTAAGATTTTTATATGGTACATTCATACTTTATTATAGGTAAGTATGTGTTATCTTGTTTTATTGTTTTAGAGTCACTAATCTATTGTAACCTGTTATATATGTTATTCAGAGAGTTTTAATGCAGCTACAAAATTATGTTTACCATTGAAGTAGATATATATATTTTTTTACATACTAATTTAAAGTAATGCTTTTACTTACCAAGACAAATGCAGATCATTGTTCTATGTATGTGTGAATGCATGCGTGTGTTATATTGAAAGACAAGCAATGGTGAAAGGGGACTAGCTCAAAAGCAGGTGAACATATCTTTAAAAGGTCCCTCCTTTGTATCATGGGAATTGTATGTCATATTTTATTGTCTCATATCCATTGGTGTTTTATTGAAATTGAATAGATAGGTAGATAGATAAGGATGTTACACATTTATAGCACTGATCATGTAAGGGCAAGTGCATTAGAAGGGGAAGGAATAATTGAGAAATATAATGATAATCAACTATCCACTGTATAATATTACAAGACTGATCAGCTTTGTCTGATGATATAGGGGTTAACTCCTCTATTTTGTAAAATTACTGGTGTTTGAAGTAGATATGTTTCAGAAAGTGGTGATGCAGTAAGGAAAGAATTTTTGATGTAGCTTCAGGAAGATAGAGATAGATTTAAACCTTTAACTGTATATGTAAATAACTCTTAAATATATATATATATATGTGTGTTTTAGAGAAGTCTTTTTGCCAGCTGCTTTAAATTTGTACATGAATTCTAACTTTTAAAATTTTACCCATTTCTAGATTTTTAAGTGATAAACTTTTGAGAATAGTGTTAATATGTTTTAACTTATTAGTAAGAACATTCTTTAATCATTATGAAACACTGGTATTTTTTATGAGACATGATTTCTTGTTGCTTCTTTTCTGAAATACTCATTAGTAATTTAGGGTATAGCTTGGCATTTGCCTCAGAATTGTTTATTTACATATGGAAGTATTTATTCATTTCCATGTATCAGAGTACAATGTGTTAATCTTTTTTACAGGTAACTATTCTATCTGAAACCTTGGGGAAGGTCCGAGCTGCTGAAGAACGATTAGACCAGGAAAGAGATGACCTGAAGGACCAGATTCGAGGCATGGAGCGGCAGCGGGCTGACCTAGAGGCCAAGCTGGCACATTCCTTGCGCCAGGAGACTGACCTACGGGATGCCTTGGAGAAGGTATGTTGTGCTTCAAGACTTCAAGAAACAAGATTTTTCAGGAGGGTACAATTTGTATTGCTCTGTTCTTTATTTATTTATTTTTCTCTCTCTCCCTCTTTCTACTTTTTATTTTTTTAATAACTTTATTCTGCACTTTTTTTCTTACATTTCTATTTAAGTGCTTATTTAGGACTATCTTCACACCTGAGTAAAATGAGGCATTTCGTAATGAAAAATAACTGCTCTTCCATACAAAAGCAATAAGATGGGTAACAAGTGTATGATAGATAACAGTGTGATAAATAACAATCATTTCCTTTCTCTTAAAAGGTTGAGTCTTACAATATCAACTTAGGCCAAGACAAGTCCCAGCTGGTATCTAAGATCACTTCCTTAGAGACTGAACGAGCAGCATTAGGCACAGAGCGAGCAGAACTGCGGGCAGAAGTGGAGCGACTCAAAGACGATCTGGAGGCAATGGAGGAGGAACGATCCAGTCATGAAACTACTATAACCACTCTCAATGAAAAGATCAATCTTCTTAATGTGGACAAGGAGAAAGTGAGTCAGTTATGCGTGTAATTTATGTGCATTTTTTTAACATTTTTGTATTTATATGTACTGTTGAATGCAGTTCTTTTTCCTGGTCTTTTTAGACTTGTGCTATTCTGAAAAGTTTTTACTGATTTGAAAAAAAAAATGAATTGAGAACAGCTCACTTATCTTTTCTCTTCTTCTTATGACAGATTGAATTAGAATTAAATGACATCATATCTGAACGAAATGAGCTACACGGACAGCTGACATCCTTAGAAAGAGTTAAAACAAGTCTGGAGAGTGAACTCACCACTGTTACAAATACACTAGCAGAGAAAGTCAAACTTATTGAACGTCTCAATTCAGACAAGGAAGGATTAACCAAAGAAAACGCAGAAATGGAGGCAAGTATCCAGCAGAATTTCTAATAGATACATGTTGTCTGTTAGATGTTAATCTTAAAAACTCTTTACAATTGGAGTTTATGTACTTGAAGCTTGTTGTATTGTAAGCAGTACTCATATATGACTTTGCAAGAAGAATATGTACATCAACTTTTTTTTTTATTTTTTTATTTTAACAGGTAAAGCTTACAGGAGCAGATAAGGAGCTGTCAGCTTTGCGTGAATCTTTAGCCACACTAAAGGCAGAAAAGCAGAGTCTTGAGAGCTTTGCCACTTCCTTAGAGAAGAAGTGGTCAAACAACGAGGCTCGGCGATCACAGCTAGAGAAAGAGAATCATCAGTTAACAACAGACAAAGAGCGTCTCAATACTCAGGTAAATGAATGGTTGGGTTGTTAAATCAGTGTTCTGTTTCTGAATTATGTGTGTGTGTGTGTGTTCCCATACATCCATATTTGCAAGTATACATAGATACATGATACATGTATTTATATATATTCGTGTATATATATAATATATATTCGTGTATATATATAATATATATATATATATATATATATATATATATATATATATATATATATATATATATATATATATATTTATATATATATATATATATATGTGTGTGTATGTATATGTATATGTGTGTATGTGTGTATATATATATATATATATATATATATATATATATATATATATATATATATATAAATATAAATATATATATATATATATATATATATATATATATATATATATATATATATATATATATATATAAAGGGACTGATATTCATTTTCATGTTTGCAGATGAACAAACTCCAGCGTGAGCTTGAGGGTGAATTGTCTAAGTTACGAGAAGCTCGGACTGCCTTAGAACGTCGCTTAGATGAAAAGGAAACGGAACATAAGAAGTCTATCATGCATATGAAGGACCAGCATGAGGAGACCATAGACAGCTTACGCAAAGATAAGGTACAAAGGCATATTTAGATTAATCTAAACTCTCCACGAAAGAAATTGCGGGGGGGTTGCAAAAGTTGCCATTGTATGAAAAGTCAATTCATGATTTCAGAACCCTAAAAATAATGCTATTAAGCCTTTTATTAATATCAGTGACATAGTAATAACTTTGATCAATCATGGGGGTAAGTCAAAGTTTTCTTTTGTCATTTAATGTCAGTGCCCTAGATGCTTGGTCAAGCATTAAATCAGAATCCTGGCTTAGAGGCATTTTTGGTCTGGGGAAAATTTTGTTTAATCATATCTTAATATTTCCAGAACAATCTACAGTCAGAGTTGGAAGACAAACTGAACTCGACCATCCACTCTATGAAAATGGAGAGAGATGAGCTCGAACTCAAGAAGGATCAAGAGATATCGAACCTGAAGCGATTTACCGAGAAACTTCAGCGGGAGAGGGACGATTCAACTCTCCGCTTTGAGGAAGAGAAGCATAGGTCAATGATGATAGGTGGGTCTTCATATGTAGACATCCTATGATTATATACAGAGTCTTCAGCAATCTGTAAATCTTCTTTTGATAGCCAAACAATCATATGCTCTATATTTGTAAAAAAAAAATTGTAAGTTTTAGGCAGAGAATTTATAACTATGACTTTGTTATTGACTTATCCAAAGTGCATGTATGTGTACTTGAATCACAGAGAATGTATACTTATATTAAATTATAGCCAATTTGCTTTATTCTCTAATGCAACCCACATTACTGGTTTGTGAAATTGAAACTATAGTAATAATGGTTTTATGTCTTGGATAATTCTAGCTAAACAAGAAATCTCCAGCTTAGAAGAGAAGGTCGCTGTCCTGCAACGAGATCTGTCAACCTATGAAAACCAACTGGAGCAACTCCGTCGTGAGGGGTCCAACAAGGCTGAAGCAGGCCGAGCAAGTGAAGGGGCTCTACACACCCAGATTGTCAAACTCAAGGAGGAATTACACTCATCCAGGTTTGTGGGACACATTGATTTAATTTTCTTTTTTTCCTTATTGTATTTTTTCTTGGATATATGAGATGATGATGAAAATCATGTGTTTATATTGTTTTATAAAGAGCTTCATCACATTTGCTCAGTACATAGATAAGGCTTAAGAAATTGGGAAAATGAGTCTCACTGACACTCTCCACATTTTTGGGAAGGATGCTAACAAGTTTTCTTGCAGCATATTTGAAATATCTAGAAAATTAACTTTTGTAATTGTTCAGTCATTAGCCTTTTGTTGTTTTGCTATACTGAAGGCGGTGTGCTTCGAAAGTGCATCAAGCATTCCAGTGCTGCAGTGTCTGAAGCACAATGCTTTCAGTGTTTTGAATGAGAAATTGCCTGCATTTCATTTGCATTTTCTCTTTTCTTATTTTTTGGGCACAGTTTGCATGGGATTGTCTAAAATTATTAAATAGAGTAGTCCTATTTCTTAAATGGCAATGCTTATTGCTTAGAATGTAGCATATGTACCTCATGAGTTTTTCTTTATCAGTCAGCACTTTGAAAAGCAGCTCAAAGATGAGAAAGACTCGTATGAGCGCAGAATACGAGAGCTCCAGAGCCGTCTAGATGAATCCAGAAGAGATCATGAGGTGGAAATCACTTCCATCAAGACGGACTTGAGACTGGCTCGAGAGGATGCATGCAGACTTCAGCAGGATTTGGAGGATGCAGAAGAGAAGCTCAAAGAGGGTAAAGGGCTAATGATCTTTTGGTATTTTTGATATTTTGATGTTTTTGATGTTTGTTGCCTTTTCCTGTTGTTTATTGCCGTCAGTTTTGCCAGTACCAACTTTTTTTCCAGATCGGTACCAAAGCTTAATTGACACTGCATGTATATGTTATTTTATTAATTATTTATTCTCTGGAAATTTAGAATATCAGGTATGAAATTGAATATTCATTTTAGTTTTAACAATGTTTTACTCTTGTGAAACTCAGCGGAAGACACCCGGGTAACACTAAAGAAAGAGGTGACAAGACTCAACGAGGAGATGCGAACCAGTGAAGAACGGCACTCAAGTGACCTGCAATCTTTCATCAAGAAATCAGACATTGAAAAGAGAGATTTGCAGAAGCGCATAGATGATAAAGACAGCAAGCTGAGCAGTAAGTTAGACTTCTGTGAAATAATGATTCAATATGATTATGCATAACATTAAACTCTTGACTATCTTCAGTTTTTTGTTCTGAATCAGATTTTTGTCACAAGAATTAGATATCATACAACTTTGGCTTCCACTTTTCAGCCCTAGAAATCTCTGAAGCCAAGCATGCTGACTTAATAGCCCGCATGACAACACAACTTCGGGAACTCAGCGCTACCAAGCAGGATGCCAACAGGGAAGTTTCTGACCTCAAGAAGAAACTTCAGGTTAGTTATATTCTTTGTATGTTTTTGGAGTTCCTTTATTTGCTATGAACATATCATTCAATAAAGAAAGCTGTATAAGAAGAAAATAGTTTTGAAATTTCTCTAGAACTGATATATATATATATATATATATATATATATATATATATATATATATATATATATATGTATATATATATATATATTATATATATATATATATATATATATATATATATATATATATATATGTATGTATATATATATATATATATATATATATATATATATATATAGATATAGATATAGATATATATATAGTACAGATCAACTTTACATTAAACAGTAAAGATATTTGAATTTCTGTTAGGCTGTATGAGCAAAGTATTTTAATGCATACTTTTTTCTTAGCTATTGGAGACTGAGGGTATGGGCAAGTCACAGGAGTTAGAAAACCTCCGTCTCCGCCTCACACAAGAGGAAGATCGTCATAGCGAAAGTAGGAAGGAAGTCAGCAAGTTGAAGACCAAGGTAAGGCTGGATAACTTTCATGGCCAGCAGAGAAAGGATGTTGCAGTCTGTGGATGTATTTTTAAGCACAGCACAGTACCTCCATAGGTACTGAGATTTTATTCATGTTAGGCCTATCGGCAGTAATGTGGTTCTTCTTTGATAACTGTATTTTAATTCATTAATATCAGCCCAATGACACTGTAATGCCTGTATGAATACTGAACAAATTTTGGGGAATATTATACTATAACTGCCAAAAATGTGCAGCTGGCAGAGTATGAGAGAGAGCGAGACAACCTGCAGACGGAGTTGGCTCTTCTGGAACGCAGACTGACAGAGCTTGAGGATCATCATGCTGCCAAGGAACAGGAACTTGCCTCAAGGTAAATTATCCTTATATTGTGTTTCTTTTTTTTTTCTTTCTTTTCTTTTCCTTTCGAAAAAAAATTATGAAATATATAATCGGAGATTTATTTTGTCATTTGTGATATTTCCTTTCAGAGGTCTAAAAACTAATTTGACTTTTCTTTCAGTCTTGAGGAGTCTCGCGCTAATGAGCGTAAGCTAAATGATGAGAAAAAGAATCTTGAAAATTACCTTAATAATGCCAACCAACAAATTAGTGATCTCAAGGTAAATTAGACAAAACTTTACTTTTATTGAGTTTGTCTTTGTAATTTTATTTTGACTGTAGACTGAAATATAGATACATTTGAATGGAGAAAATACCAATATTTGTGTTTATTGTTATGATTATTGTGATGAATATTCAAATTCAGGTGTGATTTCCATGAGAGTTTATTATAACTCTAACAATTGTGCAATGGATCAGCATGTTTTGAAGTTATTGGCAATTAATACTGCTTTTTTAGGAAATATGCAACTATATTTCTTCTTTTTCATCTTCTAGGTGAAGTTATCGAGAGAGGAAGGTCATGTTGAAGCCCTAGAACAGCAACTAACCACGCTCGACAATAACAGGGACCAGCTCGAGAGGAAACTGCAAAATGTGTACACATCATTACGGACTGTCACTCGCATGTACCAGGACACTTCACCAACATCACCTGCATTAAGGAGCAGGAAGGGCACCAAGATTGGTTGGTATAGCAAGCTTTTGCAGGTAGTCAGTAGCCGAGGAGAGCCAGAACGTGCGCGCGGTGATAAGATTGTCTTTTGCTAGGTCATACCTCAAGGGAATAATAAGTATTTCTTTGCATGTGTCATAAGACAGTTACAGATATGCTTCCAGCTTTAATATCCAGAATTATATTTAAAAATGTATATACATATATATATATACTATTGTGAGTTTTCACCTTAAACCTATCTCTTTCTGTCTTTCTTTTAATTGTTTTACTTTTATTAAGTTCTCTTTGTTTTCTTTTTTTCTTATGTGGTACCATCTAGTTTAAATCATTAAGATATCTAAACTGTAGCAGGAAAATAATATGATGAAAGAGATTGAAACCTCTAAAGTTCATCCTGATGCTGTTGCATTTCATGTGATCACCAGCATCATGGCTTCATCCTCCTCCAAGCCCAGAAGTGAACCCATTCCCAAAAGTAAAAAGCCTGCCTCTGCTCTGGACCAACATGCAAAGTCATCCTCTGAGTCAGTAAACATATCTATGCAGCTATTTCCATGTTCTTTTCCTCATTGTTGCACAAGGAAGATCTACAAGTGCTGGTTCAAATAAGCAAGATTTGATCAATTTTGTAGATGAATGTCATTTGGAACCCCATAAGTGCTATGAGAAATGTGTTATGGCAGAAGTGATTGACACTGTTATGCCCTTTGAAATGGAGCTCGACATATGTGGAAGATAGTGTTTTTAGACTATATTGAACTGGCACATCATGATATTGTCAGGCTTTTAGACTTAGTTACTAGGGTTTAGCAAAAGTTGATATTTGGTAGATATTTAAGTATTACTATTTAACTGGGAAATAATGTTGATTTTAATTTAATCCATTGTTATACTACATATAGAAGTTACAGGGAAATAAGTCATTGATTTGTTAAAAGATATGAAGGCAGCTGAAAAATTGTCTCTAGATATATTTTTTGCTAGAGTTTTTGTCAAAATTTTGAAAAAGAAAAAAGATCAATTAGTGAATTGTTACATATGTTCAAACCACGTGTTTAGACAGAAAAAGGGCCTTAAATGTCATTGCAAAGGGAATGATTCTCTCCTTTCTTAACCACTAAAGGAAATAAATATGGCAATTGTCATTTTCAGTCACGTGTGTATACTGGACAAAAAAAAGGCTGAAGTTATATAGAAAAAATATCCAAATCAAACATTTCACAAGTCTCCAAATTAGAATAACGTGAGACAAAATAACTGTGTATTAAAACAGACCAGTAAATGCATTTTGCCAGCGTGCATATGTAACTCTGAACTTTGCTGTTTTTTTAATGTGTGCTATCAAGAAATGTTTAGGGTTCCTCAATTTTATAGAATGGGTTCATATCTTGCCTCTTGGGTTAGGCCTGAATTGCAGTATCAAATGCATCCATGATCACCATACACAAGACAGGTAAAAAAAAAATTCGTTTTTATCCATAGCAGCACCTATTATGTATTTTGGTGTATATAGATAAAGAAGCTGATGTTTTTGCTTCTCTCATATTTTCTTGCTTCATTTTAGATAAATTACTTGAGCAACTTGGTAGTACCATGGTAAGAAGAAAATCTATTGTTACATTGTTTTCTATTTATTTTTTTGTTATTTTTTTTTATTTTGGACTATTATCAAGTTCCACTCCTTTATTCCCTTCCTGCAGCTTATGCATATCATTTTTTACAATTAATTTTCTAAAATCTGATAAATCCCTATCATCTGCATTACCTGACGATGCATTTTATATATAAGATCTATTGTTAATATACTGATATAGATTTGCTTTTGTTGTCAATGTATAACAGACATGAATAGACACTGAAGCTTATACATTTAGTTGTATAGTCAGTGCCAGTTTAGTAAATTCTCAATAGATCACTTTGATCTTTTTTACTGACTTTGTGGTCAGGATTTCCTCCAAATCTTTTCCCTTGACAGATATTTGGACGTATTACAATATGTTAAAAATGTACAAATAAAGAAAGAGCTTGCTTTGTAGAAATTACAATTGATACTGCTTTCGCTCCCGCTGAAAAAGTAATGTTCACAGCATTATAGTAATGCTGTTAAGTTAAGGAAGTACATTATGTTTGTTTATATATATTCAGTAATGACCTTATATCCTTAATTGATATGTACATGAATTGTTCAGCATCAGTTAAGGATAAGCCACTTCTTTTATGACAGGAGTGTAAATAGCGACTTTGTGTTTTGTCGTCCCCTTCCATCTTTCTTTGTCTTTTCTCTTTTTGTTTCTCTTCCTTTTTTGTTTCTCTTCCTTTTTTCCTTCATTTGATTTGGTTTTGATTTATGATATAAAAAATATGTAAACAGATAAAGGATTTTTTTTATCAATCTAATGTTCTTTGATTCATAAAAGTATAAGCTCTCTAACAGCTATGAGCTTTCTTCTACAGAGGAGTAAATTAAAACTGGATTACTTACTCTTTGTATTGAAATATTAATATATTTTTGATCATCTCCATGCACTTTTTAACAAGAAAGTCAGATACTGTCTGACTTTAGCTCAAATCTGTTCATTATATACATTTTTTTTAAGTCCACATATATTTCCAGCAATGAATTCAGGACAGCTAAAGTGAAAACTAAGCTTAGAACTTGAATTTTCAGATATTATAGATAATTATTGTAAAGAAACTAGTAATATAGATTTACAAAGTGATTCAGGTGATGTACCAGACTAATTATTATTCTGAGGATATACATTGATTACACTCTTCACCCACACTCTCTCTCTCTGACTAACATAATGTTTCTTTGACACGTTTGTGACGGTATTTGGTAGATGATATTTGTAAAGTAATTATAAAGCTTTGTAATTTTTGCTGTAGTTTCCAGTAGTTTTTGATAGTGGTGTGTATGTGTGTGATGTAATACACATGTAAACATAAAGATAACCAAACATGTACATACATCTTCCTGTGTATTTTTTACTTTTTCATTCCAAATTCTTTGTTTATAAAGTATTATGTTATATTTATGCCTAAATAATCCACCATTACCTACAGGTTTCGAACTGTCTGGTAGCCAGAGTGATCTGCATGCATCCATTGAAGCTCTTGGATCATCTGAAAAGGTCAACGTTGCTGAAATTGACCCAGAGACTGTTCGCCATGAGCTGCGAGCTCTCATGACACAGATGAACCAAGTAGAACTGGAAAGGGTGAGAGGAATTTAGGGTATTATACTATTGATTAATTCAGATTAACAAAAAAAAAATTTAAAGGATAACACATAATTGAGTTTCTTGCTGTATGACAGATGCAAGTTTTGTTTAGATTTGATGAAAGTTAAAAACTGAATTTCCTGCCTTGACTCTGCTCCTTGAAATTACAGGATGACGCCATGGCTCGTGTGTCGAGTCTTGAACGTCAGCTTTCCGAGCTCCAGGAATCTCACCACAAGTCGGAGACAAGACTAAGAGACGTTACTCGCACCCTCTCAGAGTTAGAGGAGAAGAAGCGCTATGCAGATGACAAACTTAACAAGTCCTTGTCAAATGCCAGCCAGCAGGTGAGATGGCCTTAACTTGAACTGAATTTAGAAATATCATTTTTTATTATATGAATCTTGTGTCTTCTCACGTAGTACTTTCTAGAATTAAAATTCCTTCCTGCAATGCTGAAAAAGGTGGTATAATCCCAGCATTTCTGTCAATACTGTTTGTATATTTTACTTATCATAATTTACTACATCACAGAAGCAGATATCATTTACAGATGTTTGAGGCCATCAAGGGATATAACACAAATAATAAGTTTTCCTAATCTTTGAGTGTTCTAAACATAAATAAAATTCTTAGGAGGACGCTCTTCGACGCAAGGAGAGTGAGATCCGCAGCCTGAATGAAGAGCTGAGCAACACAAGGCGTAAGGTCTCTGACCTGGAGCATGACAGGAGCACTCTGGATGTAAGTTTTGAGAATTTTATATTGTTTAAGAGTGGCTTGTTTTAGGGATGCATATGTGGAGTGTGTATACTTGTCACAGTATTCATATTATGATGAAACAAATAATATAGATAATAACTGGAAAAAAGTGTCCCACATTTTAGTGAACCCATATTTTGTACCCTATAGGACCGTGTACAGAAACTGAAAAGTGCAGTTGGTCGACTGGAAATTGAAAATACAGATATCAAGGAAAAGCTGAGAGC
>NC_061858.1:27081197-27091197 GCF_019202785.1 Penaeus chinensis
CTTTGAATGATTCGTACCACTGTTTTTGTGGTTAAAGAATTTTATACATTTCATAAGATAGTATAGTCGGTACGTTTTATCATTTACAGATTAAATTATATGAAAAATAAAGAGAAAGTAATACTATATTGGTAACTTTTTATTATGTTTCAGACTAGAAAAATGTGAGCAGAACCAGTCAAGTGAACTAGGCATAAAGGAGGGAAACTTGATGTTAGCAAAATTAAATGAACATTACATTAGATCCTAAGAATATCTGCTGTTATCAAAATTAATTGAAGGAAATGGAAGTTGCCATATGCCACTCTTTCCCTTTGCAAAAATTGAAGGAGGTACAAAATTTAAACACCTGATTAAATTAAAGAATGGTAAAAAGCCTGTGCTCTTACTCTAATCCCTCGATATACCAAAAAAATAAGTTTAGGAAAAATGGAAAAAGCATACATAAAAACTGAATGAAAATTTCAACTGAAGTCAGCAGATAATGTTCACAGTTTCAGGAATGCCAATAAGTGTAATTACTGCATATGTTTCTGGAACTAAAGGCTTTAATGATTTTGAGATAGAAAAGATAATACTTATATAATTTGTAATGGGTCTTATTGCTTTGTGAAGGAACATATTAAAGTTATATTTTAGAAATCCTTGAAACTCATGTACATCTCTAGGTACTAGGTATTAAATGTCTTTGAAATAAGAATTTCAAGGGTTAATTTTCTATCTGTACATTTGTGTGAATGTGTGTGTGTTTGTCTCCACACCTTTTATAACAGCTGTTGTATGCTAAATTCTATAAATATTGTTAGTCCAGACTGCATACTTTGTACCACTGACACAAATTGAAGTCATCATAACTGGAATAACTTGACACAGATTAGTACCAAAAAAAAGCTGAATCCTTGCTCCATCAAAACAATCTTCTATTCTAAATGAAGGTGTGATAACTAGTAGATATATTTATTTAGTTGATTACTTCAGGTGTACAGGCTGGGAAGTTTTGTTCAGACACCATAAAAATAAATTGCATATACATAGAGAATATGTTGTCCGTGAACAAATAATGCAGTCTGGTCCATACAGCATGTCAAATACAGTTTACTTTTTCGTGCTAAAATAACACCTCTTGCTATATGAAATTTATGATGGTGAACTAACATGTGAATTTCTACAGAACCTTGGCGAGCGATCATCTGCAACAGATGAGCTCATCTCAAAGGTGACTCGATTAGAGCAAGAAAAGTCAGAGCTCCGTTCACATCTTGCCGAATTGGAGGTGAGTGTTGTCTTTGTATTTCCATTAAAAGAGAGAGAGACACCAACTGGGGAACCCTTTTATTTAGTAATGTGTTTGGAGATTAGGGGATATTAAGGGGGGAAAACACCCAGTACCTCGTTCTTCCTCCTAATGACATCATTTTCTGACACGAGATACATGACTATCTGCTGCTATTTTACAAGTAAACAATAAAATACAACAGATATAAGGCATATTGTAAAACAAGGGGAATTCAGAGGGGAGGGACCCTTTAAATACCAGGTCTTTTAAACAGGAAGGAGTGTGGCGTGTGTCTATCAACGCTTGAGTTTGGTTGCATATGTGGACAACGAATTCATATAATTTTTTTCAGAATTTTAAAATTTACTCGTCAGTTTTGTAAGGTTATGCCACCTTAATCTAGAATTCTATATGATAAAATGCAAGTGAATTTAATATAACATGTATCTAATTCTATAAAGTTTACAGGAAAATATTGATTCCATATAAAATAAGATGGAAAGATCATGCTAAATCAAACTGTAAATGTCATGCTGTTGTAAGGAGTCGTGATGCTGGGAGATTCAGTGACCAGAAAAAAAATGCTAATATTTCATTCAGTATTTTGTCTTTTTGTGGCAGTGATAACAAGCTTATACAGTGATTGTCGGTAGACTTTCAACCTGAAGAATCAAAGTTTTTGATGGATCATCATTATTTAGATTATTATTTCTTCTATATGTAGTTCTTTGAGATAATATACTTATACAGTAAGGATGTCATCTATGTACAATCAGTAACTTTTTCACTCTTTCCTTTTCAGTTTTTGTCATGTACATTTCATACCTTATCCATTTTAAAGTCAATCTTTTTACGTTTCATAATACCACAGTGCAGCTAAAACAGTCAGATATTGATGCTATTACAATGTTTCCTCTATAGACTTATGAAGATTGATAATTTTGAACAAGTGGCATAATTTATTTAAGTTATTTCCTCTGATGTTTTTTAGAAGATTGTATGTACATAACCATATTTTCATAGTGCTGATGTTTGCTGGAAGATAATTTGTTTGCTGTTAATTTTTTTTTATTCTATTTAGTGCTAGTATATGGCATATATATGACAAGCTTTTGGTACCCTAAATTCTTGAATATCTATATTCTTTTATCTAACATATTTTTATCAAATGATACACAAGTAATAACTAGCTTGAGACTTTAAGGGGAGCAGGCATAAATTAATTAATGCAGGTCTCTGCTGGTAAAATAGCCTTCACGGAACAGATAGTATAATAAATGATCCTGGAGTGCTGCCAAAGCTAACTTCTTACATATTCTAACAACTTCCTTTCTCTCCCTTTAGACTACTTATGCTAAATCATATTTTACAAGCTATAGGAAAGAAAGCTTATCATACTGTTCTACATTTACACAATTTTACAGTGTAGAGTTTTGGATATTTCTAAATGAGTTTTTGAGACTAATAGACAACAACATGCTATTTGTATTTTTTCTTAGGATGTGTCTGATGTTACATTTATCTATTGTTTTATAATTTATATCCTCAGTATATTTTGGTTTATAGCTGATTATTGAATTTGCACTTATGTCACTGTATTTGTCTGTCTGTAAATGTTAAAAGCTTGTATTTGGCACTTCAAGTGTATCTGCATATATGACAACATGCAGACATGTGCAGGCTTTTTAGTTTTATGTCTATCAATGCACCTGTGTATTTTATTTGATTTTATTTTTGTCATTAGTGATGCTTTGTATAGATTGATACTAAGGATAGTCAATTCATTTACTGTAAGATTGATAGGTTGCTGAAAGCAGTGAACAGCATGCTGAGAGGTGACATGCAAGCTCTGTTTAGAGTTTATATAATTCAGACAGAAAATACTACTTACACAGAAAAGATCCAATGCTGTGTGTATATATATGAGGAAAATTACTGGCCATTTTGTGTTTGTATTTGAATCCAGCTTTGTACAATGAATTAGACAGTTGTGTAGTAGACCGTAGCCTATTGACCGTATAAAAAGCTTCTCGATCCTCCTCACACACCTTCTTAACCAACAGAGGAAGTTAGCTGTGAGTGAAGCTGAAAAACATGACCTTGAAAAGTCTGATTATAGATTTGACAAGGATAAGTCTGACCTTAAGAAGATCTTGGATAAGGTAGGAATGCTTTTTGCTTCTATTTGTGTGTAGTAGCTTGTAGTTAGCTGTGTGTATGCTCTTATTTGTCCTCACTGTCTATTATAATAGCTTCATTGACCAGTAGAACCTCTTTGCTGATTCCTTCCTTGCAGTTGTATTTAAATCACAGTAATCAAAAGCATATAATACTTTTTCATTTTATTTTGTAAGAAGGATACAGTGCAAAGAAAGACATGTAGTTTCATTTTCAAAATAAGTGGTTCCCTGTTGCTGATATCGTCGCACAATGGGAAGATGCTCCTAAGTTGATATTTCATACCCAGTATGACGACCGGCGCGACCGACGCTCAGAAGGCTTGGGTGGCATGGAGGACTCAAACATCAGTGCTATGCGGATTGAGAACCTCGAACTGCGACGGAAAATTGATGACTTGGAAACACTGAAGACAGAGTTGCAGCAAAAACACCTGAAGGAAGTATGTCAATTTGATATTTGGTTTTGTGGAGGATGATTATCTGTGTACGATAATGCTCATTACTTCTCTTTATGAAAAGATTGGTAATCTAATAAGTATTATTGTCATTTGAATGGGGTACATTAATTTCTTTCTGGTGCTCATCAGACTTATGTATTTTAACAACTTATTCTTCTTGTCTCATAAAAAGAGATTCTTCCCCTCTCTCAGGGAGAAAAATCTTATTAATTAATTCAAAAGGGTCAAAAATGTCTGAGCGAAGCTTTGCACTATTAGTTAGTAATTTTAGAAAGTAATGTAACTCTATTAATATGATAATATTGTCAAACATCTGCAGACACTAGAAATGAGCAGTGATCACAGACGGGAACGCCAGGTTGACAGCGAAAAGATCCGCCGCTTAACCAACCAGCTGGAGGTCCTGCGACAGGAGAAGGAGCGCTGCGAACTGAGGATCCATTCACTGGAACAGCAGGTTGGCTTTTCTTTGACTTTTTCTTCTTGTACTTCCAAGTGAAATGGTTTTTGTTATATGCATTTTAATTTTACTTCATTCAGAGTATTTACCACTGGGTCAAGGATTAAATTTCTGTGGTGCTGTGTTGTTTTCACAAAGATATAGAATTTGATATTTTGATATGTTTTTTATAACTATTTAAAAAGACCTCCTGAAGAATGAAGATATAATTACCTATCTTTCTAGATTGCTCAATACCGCGACCAAATACGAGAGTACCGCAACCGTAGCTCAGCTGTGGCTGCAGATGTGCGCAGAGTACGAATGTCAATGACTGAATCACTCCATAATATAGGCACTCATCCAAGGGTGTCAACAGGGGTAGTAGATTCAGAAATTAAGGTAAGAAGATCAACAGATTTGTCTTTAGTCCTCTGGAAATTTTGAATATGAATAGTAATTGTGTGGTGGGAATTGGGGAATAGGACATAGGTGATAGTTTACAATTTAATAGATGTCTTACTATTGGAAAAAATTATCTAAGATGTTTTGATGTGCAGATAAGAGACAACTGTGTTCCCATTTTTGGCTGATTTATGATTACAACTGATTAGTTACAATGGAAACCATGTCATACCTATATTGTCACAGGTGGCAAACATTGCATTATGAGTTGTCAAACAAAAGTAGGAGCAGTGTTGTGTCTTATACTATGTGCATCTGTGAAGATTTTCACAGCCAAACAATTACATTTCTTATCTTGGCCATTGAATTTTTAGGAACATACATTTGTAATCTCAGAGGAAACATGTTTATGTTTGCCATAGTGGCTTGTTTCATTCTTTGTTATATTTTTCAACTCTTGATTTGCAGAAAAACATCCTAAATGCATAATGATTTGTATGCTTTGAGTAACACAGAACAGTGATTTAATTTCACATAGCTGTAGCCAGGCAGACTATATGAATTTTAAAACACATGCCTTGCAATCAAGTAAAGCCAATAGTATACCTAAGCCAAGAGAAGTCCAAGAACAGAACATAACAGCACTGAATGAAAAGCTCTAATTTGCGGTGGTGTTAATACTGGCTGATTCATTACTAGAAGTTCATAAACGGGTTTGCCTTGCACACACTACAGCATATGTGTAAGCATAATTTTCTCAGGATACTCTTTTGTGAATTTCCGGAGTAACAGTCTGATCTATCTATGTTCCCTTCAAAATTTTAGTTTGGAAAAAAGATACGTATGGAATTCATTTTATTTTTCTGTAAGTACATCACTGTGTCCAAAAGACTGATCATTAATTATGATCAGGGGCTAATTATCTAAATCATCATAATTCGAGGTATTCAAATGAAAACGTAAACGGAAGAAAATGCAGTGCTAGATATTAGTCCTATTTATCTTCACTTTGAAATCTTCTGGACATTTCTTTGGTGGAGGCTACAGGGTGTGTGTGTGTGTGTGTGTGTGTGTGTGTGTGTGTGTGTGTGTGTATTATATATATATATATATATATATATATATATATATATATATATATATATATATATATACACACACACACACATATATATAATATTATATATGTGTGTGTGTGTGTGTTTGTATGTATGTATGTTTGTTTGTTTGTTTGTTTGTTTTATAAATATATGTATGTGTATGTATATGTATATGTGTATATATATATATATATATATATATATATATATATATATATATATATATATATATATATATATATATATGTGTATATATATATATATATATATTTATATATATATATATATATATTATATATGTGTGTGTGTATGTGTGTGTTTGTTTGTATGTGTGTGTGTGTGTGTGTGTGTGTGTGTGTGTGTGTGTGTGTGTGTGTGTGTGTGTGTGTGTGTGTGTGTGTGTGTGTGTGTGTGTGTGTGTGCGTGTGCATGTGCATATGTGCGTGTGTGTGTCTGTGCGCATGTGCCTGTGTGTGTGTGTGTGTGTGTGTGTGTCTGTGCGCATGTGCCTGTGTGTGTGTGCTTGATTGCAATGTACATACACCCACATAGTATAGAATTCAATAAACAAACTAATATTATATTATTCAACATGTGTATGCATAAATGCGCATACATGTGTGTATATAGATAGATAGCTAAGTAGACAGATAGATAGATAGATAGATAGACAGGTAAATATAGATGCCTTTATATATGTATGATGTACAGTCACAGGGAAAAAATGATCCATTCTCCCAAAGTTTGTCTCTTCAGGTTACTTAGGGTAAAAAGTATAGAGTGATTGGAAGCACAGTGACATGTTCCCAAATTAGGATTGCCTCCCTACAAGTAAAGTGACTTCCCAACAAAAATTACCTTTAGTAGTGAAATACTGGAGATTTGTATAAGGAGAGGGTGTAAGAAACCCTACCTCCTTGAAATGGATAAGGCAACAGTCATCAGTTTTATAAAGCCAAATATCTCAATGTGTTATTGCTTGCCAAAAAGGGCGATCCACATATTATTATCAGAATTAGAGTAATTAGAGGAAAAAGTCCCTGTTTAGAACCTCCTCCTGTGATTCCCTGGCCCACCTTCCCCCCATCCTCTCCCCTGTCACGCAGTTTCTCTTCTCTCCTCGCCACTCCTACTTCGTGTAACCTGTCAGGCAGAAATGGGCACTTAATTCAGACAGATTGTGAAAGAGGGTGGAGCATTTTTCCTCTCTGTACCTTTAGCTAAAACTTGTATATGCTGATATGACCTAGCTAATCCATAGTTTTTATTTGCAGTTAGTAATCTTCTATTGACTTGCTTGATGAATTTTTTGATAAACTTTTTTTTTTTGTAATTTTTAAGATAAATAGTGATTACTTTGCATGTTATTTTAGTGCTGAGAAATGAATACTAAATACTAAGCTTAAATCAGAACAAAACTTCATAAAATTGCATGAAGTTAAATCTTTCTTCCAGGCTTGTAGTGTTTCTAATTATTTTTCTGAAATTCTGGTTCCTTTTGACAGCCATAGTCTTCTCCTTCTCCAGCTCCCTCTCCTTCTCTTTTCTCTCTTCCTTCCATTTATACTTTTAATTTCCAATTTCATTTTTTTTCCCTTCTTCTTCTTCTTCTTCTTCTTCTTCTTCTTCCTCCTCTTCTTCCTCCTCTTCTTTTTCTTTGGTTTAATCCAAAAGTATTTTGGATTATAAAATTGCAAATACCAACCCATTTACTTTGTTCTGATTTGTCTAATTTTTATCAGCTGGGAGAAAGAAAATTTGATATTATTAGTACTCTGTGTATGTGTGTGTGCGTGAGTGCATGCGCGTGTGTGTGTGTGTGTGTGTGTGTGTGTGTGTGTGTGTGTGTGTGTGTGTGCACGCATCTGCATACATATATGCATTCATCTGTGAGTGTCTACAGTATGTATCAATGTGTATGCGTGCGCATGCGCGCACACGTGTGTGTGTGTGTGTGTGCGTGGGTGTGTGTGTGTGTGTGTGTGTGTGTGTGTGTGTGTGTGTGTGTGTGTGCGTGTGTGTGTGCGTGTGTGTGTGTGTGTGTGTGTGTGTGTGTGTGTGTGTGTGTGTGTGTGTGTGTGTGTGTGTGTGTGTGTGTGTGTGTGTGTGTGTGCACGCATCTGCATACATATATGCATTCATCTGTGAGTGTCTACAGTATGTATCAATGTGTATGCGTGCGCATGCGCGCACACGTGTGTGTGTGTGTGTGTGTGCGTGGGTGTGTGTGTGTGTGTGTGTGTGTGTGTGTGTGTGTGTGTGTGTGTGTGCACGCATCTGCATACATATATGCATTCATCTGTGAGTGTCTACAGTATGTATCAATGTGTATGCGTGCGCATGCGCGCACACGTGTGTGTGTGTGTGTGTGTGCGTGGGTGTGTGTGTGTGTGTGTGTGTGTGTGTGTGTGTGTGTGTGTGTGTGTGCGTGTGTGTGTGCGTGTGTGTGTGTGTGTGTGTGTGTGTGTGTGTGTGTGTGTGTGTGTGTGTGTGTGTGTGTGTGCACGCATCTGCATACATATATGCATTCATCTGTGAGTGTCTACAGTATGTATCAATGTGTATGCGTGCGCATGCGCGCACACGTGTGTGTGTGTGTGTGTGTGTGCGTGGGTGTGTGTGTGTGTGTGTGTGTGTGTGTGTGTGTGTGTGTGTGTGTGTGTGTGTGTGTGTGTGTGTGTGTGTGCGTGTGTGCGTGTGGGTGTGTGTATGTGTGTGGGTGTGGGTGTGCGTGTGGGTGTGTGTATGTGTGTGGGTGTGGGTGTGTGTGTGCGTGTGGGTGTGTGTGTGTGTGTGTATGTGTGTGTGCGTGTGGGTGTGGGTGTGGGTGTGCGTGTGGGTGTGGGTGTGTGTGTGTGCGTGTGGGTGTGTGTGTGTGTGCGTGTGTGTGTGTGTGTGTGTGTGTGTGTGTGTGTGTGTGTGTAGAGAGAGCACTTGGATATTCTCTCCCAGTTAATAATCCTAATCATCAGCTCAAAACCCAACTTTCTCTTGACACAGTAAATGGGTTAGTCATTAAAAGTAATCCAAGCTTATATAATTCAAAATTTATTTCCATTCCAGATCTGACTTTACAAATTCCCTTGCCTTTTTAATTAATCTTGTATGCATTTTTTTTTTTTTTTTTTTTTTTTTTTTTTTTTTTTTTAATTTTCATTCTTATGTCAAGTTTGTCAAGAGAAATTCATTTTTAAATAATTTCAACTTTTCAGGTACACACACCAAATTCATTAATTATTTTCACACACAAATACCTTCATTTTCATGAATTTATAGTATTAAAATTTCATGTTATGTTTATTCTTTGAAAAAAAAAAAAATGTCTTTTCCTATGTTTTATGAACAGTGTTTCATCAGTATTTAGTTGTACATAATACTGTTAGGCTTAAAATATTCAATACAGCTGAGCAAATTGGCATTTAGACAATGTATATATTATCATCATTACTCTTCTTTTAAAATGTTCATCAGGTAAACTGTTAGTTTCCAAATAGATATAGTAGGAATAGTCAAATTATTTTCTTTAGACAATAGTGATATATTCTGAACATATTCCGTGATCGTGGAATTTCAGAACATTAGTTGCACATATTCCATTGTGGAATTATTTATTCTCATTCATACCTATTCTACTTCAGGCCCTTTTGCTTTGTTACATTGTAGAGTATGCAATTGATAATTTGTTATCTACTTTTCAGCAGTCATACTGTAATTCATCAGCTTACAATACAGTTGATTCAGTGAAAAAAAAAATTGCCAAATAAATTCACTATTGCCTTTTGTATGTAGAAGGTCCTTCCATTTTTTTGAAGCCCTTTTGGGTAAATGCACTCTATAGATCTGAAAGACAATTCTTCAAAAGCAAGATCTATACGATTTTTTTCTTTAATTTTCATTTGTTTTTTTTTTTCTTTTGAATTTGACATTTAAAAGAGTAATTATTCTAGGTATTCCACTTTTTTTTTTTCTTTTTTTTTTTTGAGACTGACTCATTTCCTCTTTTTTTTTTTTTTTTTATCAAGAAAATATATAAAAGATCTAAACCAGATGTGCTTGTGCTTGTCTCTCCTTGTCAGCGGACTTATGACCGACTACCGCCTTCATTGCGTAGTCAGTTCCGTGTGATGGGAGGTTCACGTCGC
>NC_061858.1:27101197-27106197 GCF_019202785.1 Penaeus chinensis
CATAATAGGATGGTATAAATAAATGTTTTCTCTGGGTATGAGGGAACATAGAGAAGTAACATATACTGGTACAATGTGCAGAATAACAGATCAGTTTTATTCAACAGTTAAAGCTTTACCACTAAGAGCAACGTGATACAGTGTGATTTACTTATCTATGTCACGAATGCGACACATCTGGCAGCCACCATAGTCTCTTCATTAATGCTGGTCCCACAAAAAGAAGGCATCTCTCACACATAGTCATATATACCATTACCTTTGCATTAACTTTACCGGGGGTGTTGGTGTGTGAAACAGTTTCTTGTTTATGTGTCCAGCTGTAGTTTGACTAACAGATACTTTGTGGCCGCTAACAGGTAATTGCCTTGTCGTTAATCACACACTCTATGCATCAAAACAGACACAGGTACTAAATCAAACTTGTACTAATACACATATGACTTTTACAACTAGCCTTTATAGTACATTACCATTTTCTTTTTCATTTCATACCAAGCAGGCTGGAATCTATCGTTGATTATCACTAGAAAATGCGTTGAGAGAATGAAGCATATTGTTAAAGTAACGAGCAATTTACACATCGCCATAATAGTCTTACAATGCAATACATGTTTAGTGCTTAAACATCTGTCGCTGCCATGCGGTGATGATCCAGGAGAAGGGTCCCAGCCTACTGGACTTAGGCTGACCCATTTCTTTTTATTAAAAGAGAGAGAGAGAGACAGAGTGTGTGTGTGTGTGTGTGTGTGTGTGTGTGTGTGTGTGTGTGTGTGTGTGTGTGTGTGTGTGTGTGTGTGTGTGTGTGTGTGTGTGTGTTTTGCAGGTACTAGATAACAAAAAAAGTAGAATGACTGTGTCAATCACAAGAGACTGAGTAACAGAATGATTCTAAACTAATAAACAGAGAAGCTGACTAGTATCTCTATCTAGACTGTACTACACAACGAGGTCCTTGCTAACCTAAGCATCACTAACCGTCTATAAAGGTCAGTGCTTGATATATCTAGAACAATACACCAGGATCAGTATAGTAAATTGACTCATGATACTTTCCCCTTTTCTTTTTGGCAATGGAACACATGTCCGTGGTTCGTATTCACATTCTCGTTTACATCTGGTAACTAGTTTCATTACATATTACATTTTACACTTTAGTCACTGGTCAGTTACGTATTCATTACTCAGTTTAATAGTCAAATGTAAAGGATGTTTAATACTTCGCGTGTCAGTTATCCGTATCAATCATGAGGTGGCCGGCCTCAGAATCGCTGTCGGAGTCGCTGGAAAGCAAGTCGTGGAATCTCCAAGACGGCCTGTCAGAATCGCCGTCTCCAGACAAATGGGGCTTCTGTTCCCTCTCGCCCTCCGCCATGGGACTGCTGTCTTCTTCCTTGCAGACTACCTGGGTTTTCTGTGCCGCTGAACTGTCGCTGCGGTCGTTACGGAGGTACGGTAGCTGCGTCGGTGCGTTTTCGGGTTTTCCAGTTGGTTTGGTTGAGAATTTACTTGCACAGGATTTGGCACTTCTGTTTGCGTGGACTGAGGAGATGCCGGGAGTCTCCTTCAGGCACTTCTTCGGTAGGGTGAAGCTGCCTGGTTTCATCTCGTGTAGTCTTGTGCGCTCTACCTCGTGCGTCTGTGGTGTTGAGGTGTCGGAACTGGTAGTGGAATCTTGGCAGCAACGACAGGTTTCCAGAGTCTTTAACTGTTTCGTTTTTGTCCATCTTTGTTTATCCTTCCGTGATTTTTTCTGAGATGTGTCATCGAGAATTCTCGCCTTCACGTCATTTGCTTTATGTTTGCTTGAGTGTTTGTGGTCGCGTCTCCCACCCGAACTGCGTTTAGATTTTTGTCTACTGTGTCTGGCAGAGTCGCGAGGGTCCATCTTGTTAGTGCTGCCGAATTCCTGCTGTGTGCTACCAGTACGAACGTCAGATGATGTGAAACCAGGGGCAGTTTTGTCTGTAACACATTTAGTTGAAGACAGTGGCTGATGTTCATTTTTCTTTGAACCGTGTTTCTGTCTTTTCCTTTCATTCCCTTCACTGCCCCCTTTTAATCGCTTCCTTTGAGATCCCTGGTCCTTTGAGCGCTTATTCTTAGTTCTCGATCCAAAGCTGCTATCCATAAGACATTCGTTCAAGCGCTGAAAGTCCTTCGAGAGATCAAGAGCACCGTCAGAAGTAGACCACCGCGGAACGCCTTCACCAGCAAGGTTCTCTATGCCGGGAAATGCTTTACCATCCAGCAGACTGAAAACTCTCTCATATGAACTGATTAAAGACTTGTTGTCGAAGGCGTCCTGGCGTTTGGTCGCCGAGGAGGACTCGTCGACGGGGACCTCAGGCAGCGATTTCACTTCGGAGTCTCCTTCGCCCCTTGGGAGGCCCGTCTTCTCACAGGAGACGGGGGAGCACTTGTAGATCATCTTCCTGACAAGCCGCAGCGACTCTTCAAGGTCGGCCTCCAGTTTCCTTTTGATCTCGAGCGCCCCGAGCGCGTGGGCTTGGTCAGGCAGGACGGGCTGGGGGAGGAGGCCGGAGTAGAGTGGGGAGGGGTAGGGCAGAGGCGACGGAGGAAACACCGACGACGACAGGAGCTTCAGCAACGTCGACGCCGGATTCGGAAACAGCGGCGACGACGCCGGTGAAAGGAACGCCGACGAGGAAGAGGACGAAGTGTAGGAACTGGAGCTGACGGACGGCGAAGACGACGACGAAGAGGACGAAGGAGAAGACACGCGGGACGTCGAGGCTTCACCCGACTTGGGCGCCGAGTCAGGGCAGGCTTCCACTGACCCCTCTCGGGCGTCAAGCGCGGGAGGGTCCTTCCTGGGGGGCGTCCCTGGGGGCGGGGTGTCGAGGGGGGGAGCAGGGGGGTCTGAGTCTGAGGAGAAAAATCATGCCATTGATATCAAGAGCGAATTAAAAAGTAAACATCTAAAGTAAAACAAAGCTGACGCGTCTTTTTTGGGGAGATAAGAAATATCAAACACGATAACAACATCACAGCCTTATTCAAATCATTGCTAAATCATCATATATATTTAATGATCACTCAGAATGAATCTACACATGTGATGTTGCCTTATCCGAAAGAGAGTGCAAGAGAGGTGAGTTTCATTCCCATCTTTGTATTAATAAAAATAAAATAAAATGTCTCCGGTTGAACCTGAACCGGAAAGTAACCTTGCAATATCTTCCTTATCTATATTTGCCTTTACTATCTAGTTCTTGGTGAGCCTATTTTATCATAATTATTATCATTATTACTGTTACTTTTATTAGTAGTAGTAGTATTCTCTAATTATTATTATTATTATCATTAACTTTTTATTATTGATATTAGTAGTAGTGGCAGTAGTATCGCCCGGCGCTTACTGTTCCTCTTGTCCGGCGCGTAGGGCAGAGGCCTCATCGGCGCAGAGATATTGGTGGCTCCAGCGGTCCCCAGGTGGCTCTGCGATCGCCACTCGAGGTTGACGGAGGGCAGCGGGAGGTCCAAGGGCAGGAAGGGCGTGCTGGGGGCGGTGGAGGCAGCAGCGTCTACGCCCGCGCCACTTGCAGTAGGGGTTCCTTGATCCTGTGGGGACGTCTGACCCTCCTCCTTGACCCACACTTCCTCCAGAGGGCGCAGCGTGTCCAGAGTGAGGAGGCTGTGAAGACTGTTGGAAGAGGAGGAGGAGGAAGAGGACGAAGAAGAGGAAGAAGAAGAAGAGGCGGAAGGGGAGGTGCTCGTAGAAGTCGAAGGCGTCCACGCAGGCGAAGACTTGACCTTGGGCGAGGCGAGCGAGGGGGCGGGGGGGCGCGCGGGGAGGATCGGGTCGGAGGGGAACAGGTGGGGCTGCAGCATGTAGGGGGAGGGGTGGTGAGGGGGCGCCAGGGTGGGGGGCAGGTCAGGGAGTGGGGGTGGGTTGGGCGGGGTGGCGGGGGTGGGCTGCGTGGGCGGAGGGAGGCCGATGTCGTCCGCGGAGGAGGGCGGGCGGGCGAGGGCCTGGGACGCCGTGTAGTGGCACTTCTGGCACGTTATTTTCACCTGTTGGGGAGCAGGCGGGAGGAATTACGTAGGCGCCGAAGACGAGGCAGATGTGGGGTTTACGAATTATAATCAGACTGAGACTAACTTTAATTCTTCTGATGATATGTCGTGTTGTATTATTTATATGATAAAGCTACTAATGATTCACGCTAGCTGACTTAAATTAAAAAGGGGATATACACTCAGTATGAGACAGCTAAAAATAATATATCAGAAGTCGAAACCAAAGCCACAAATTATTTTTTAAGAGTAGGTAGGCCTATAGGTAATTTTCCCGACACTACACACTCGAACAACAGCCGGCCTCTTCTTACCTGCGTGACGGCCGCCAGGTGCGCAGAGATGGTCCCGGTGACGTAGAGGCAGCAGGCCGCCTGGCAGGACAAGCACCGCGTCGACTGCCTCAGGAAAACCGCGAGGCCGTGGATGTCGATGAGCTGGTGCCGCCCGCCCGCCCGCATCACGCGCGCGCTCGCCTTCGCGGGGGCGGGCTTGCTGGGCCTCTCGGGCTCGACTGCGTCCTTCCCGGGGCTCATTTTCTCTCGAAGGAGCGGCTTGGAGGGCGCCTTCTCGGGGGGCTCGCAAGCCTCAGCGGGGGGCAGGGCGACGGGCGCGGGCGCGATGGCCGGAGGGCCCTTCACGGGCACCTTCACGAATGTCCCGGATGAGCCGTCGTTGAGAGTGACGTCGAAGCAGCCCTCGCCGAGGCGGCTCTTCATGATCCTGAGGGGCGCGCCGCTCAGGAGGGCGTGCGAGTCGGGCCCCTGCGTGCCCTTGCAGCACCGCTCGTCCATGAGTCGGCCTACGTTGGCGCCGTAGAAACCGGCACCGCCTGTGCTGCAGGCGCTGCTGCCGTCGCACCCTGGGGCGGCTTCCATCGCCTGGTCACCGGCGAAGGCGCAGCTCAGGGACGCACACGCCGGGAGGTCGAGGCCCGCGGCATTCCGGTGCAGCATCAG
>NC_061858.1:27108697-27111197 GCF_019202785.1 Penaeus chinensis
ACTTCCACGGATTTCAACCTCTCACAGCAGTACGTAATTAGTGTTAATTGGAGGGGGGGGGGGGGGGGAAGGGGCTCTGAAACGCAACGGTAACTTTTGCTCGACGCGAAACTTACTCAAGTCGGAATGTTTATTTCCACATTGGACTGGCACGCGCATGGCACTGGCACGGGTGAAATATCTTAAGAGATTCAGAATCTGATACTTTTATAAAGAAAAAAAAAAAGTGTTCCGTCTTGTTTTCTTCTTTTTTTTTTTTTTTCTTTCTTTTTCTTCCTTTCGTGATCCTGATGGTGGTCTACGGAACCTTGTTTGGGAGTTGATTGCCAAAGGGTAAAATCAAGGTCGCCTAAAATAAATTCTTAATAACAGATTAACAGGTTTTAAGAATTCGGTTCAACCTGCCAAAATGTCAACTGAAAATATTTGTCACCTAATTATGTAATTTATCTTGTAGTTTGTAGTGGGGGAACGTAGCCTAAAGTATTAAAATCCCTGTCGTCAGCTCTATTCACGTATTGGTGAAAGTTCATAATGATAGGTTAAAGAAAATAGATATAAGCTTAAACGGTTTTAAATTTTCTTCGTTTCTCTAATCATTTCGAATATTTTTTTTTTTTTTTTTTTTGTGTGTGTGTATGTATATATTATATATATATATATATATATATATATATATATATATATATATATATATATACATATATATACATATATATATAGAGAGAGAGAGAGAGAGAGAGAGAGAGAGAGAGAGAGAGAGAGTCAGACCACCTGAAAGCGAGATGTGTGAGTGAAGTCCACGGGCGGGTCAGGCAGCCCATGTGTATGTATATATATATATATATATATATATATATATATATATATATATATATATATATATATATATAGATATATATATATATACAGACATACATGCATACATACATTCATCCATACATATATATATATATATATATATATATATATATACGCACACACAGATAAATATCCATCTATATACTTTTTTTTCGCGAAACCCTTTCAGCCATAATTTTCCTTGACTAAGCAAGATCACCTCGTTCGGCGCACCAACCGACCGAGCGTGCTGAGTCAGTTAACATCTCGACATCTGTGATACTAACGACCCGGCATAAATTGCAGCTTCAGCCTCCCGCTAGCAACAGGTATGAAATTCCCCTGAAACCCGAAACTAGGAGAGACAGCTTTGACAGAGAGAGAGAAAAAAAAATTAGCAAAGCGCTTTGTATCTCTAAACAAGCTCAGATTGCAGCGTTCAGGGTCGTTTAGGAAACATATAACAAACGATTTTTTTTCCTAACATTTCTTCACCCTCTCATGAACCTGCTTCATGCTGTTTACTAAACTACTAAAAACCCTTCTTTTGCATTGCAATTGTGCAACCTAAGACCTGGAGCTACCCTTACAAGCCTTCATGGGAAAAGAATATTCTTCACAACAGAAGCAACAGCCATAACAGACCCCGAGTATTGGCACGAATGTTGTCCTCATCCGCCAAAGGACAGACAAAACAACTTATATGAATAAGTCAAAAAGTTGTGACATTAATATCGCACACATTGGCGAACATTTCAAGTGATATTTTAAAACGTTTATTCCACACTGCAACTCCAAGGAAGAGAGCAATCTTTTTGTTTACCTTCTGTGCCCTTACCAAGATTTCAAAACAAAGTTTTTTTTGTTTTTTTTTTCAAATCTATCGTTCCAATATTTAGACATTACCGTAAGGCCTTGATTAAGCCAACACCTTTGAGTAAGATCCCCCCGCTCAAATAAGCCCTCACCTCCGCAAATAAGCTCTCCCTTTTCATAAGCCCTCATAGGAAAATGTTAAAATTATAATAAAGTTAAATTTCGGAACTGCTAGAACATTGGAAATCTAGGTTTATAGTTCGCCATTTAACTAGGACATTTCCCTTAGAAGAAACTACTTTGGCCCATTATTCTGCACATGCAACTATTTCGTCAATTACGCTTTTAATCCCCTTTTGTCTCGAATCTTCTCAGCATTACACAGCATACCGATCTAACCGAGGATTACCATCTCAAAAGGTTTGCATCATTAAGTCTATTCTAGGTAATATTTTGCTAGAGTAATGCTTATGGACTCATCCTCAGGTACTTGCATGTATAGGAGTATATCCATTTTGTTCTCCCCTTCTCATTAATGTTAGTTAACTCTAAGTCAAGACAGGCAGGCGCAAGTGTCTTGAGAAAGGAGAAAGCTACTTATGGTTCTGAATCGACTCAGATGTCATGGGTTGCATTCTGAGGTAGTTTACGGCATTTAGATTATTTGCGTATCAGGTTGGGGACCTGCTAATTCGTCGTTTTTTTCCGTGTAGTGTTTGAGAAAGGCTACTTAGACGCTGACAATGAAGACTGTCGTGTATTTTGGTATTTGAATCATGTATGCGGTCGGCGAGAGTAGACCTAGAACTTGGTAATAAACTTTTGATTGCAAATGGTAAATTAA
>NC_061858.1:27117692-27122692 GCF_019202785.1 Penaeus chinensis
AACCATGAAAACCAATTACTCTCATCTAAAATGGTGTCTTAGCTGTGCCCTCACTGCAATAATCAACAATTTCATGACTTGATTTTCATGACAATGCTTCAAACTTGCTTCGGGTAAACATCTCTCTCAGGATACTTCTCCTTTCGACATTTTTCAAGCGTAAACATTCCGAGAAAATCCATCTTAAGAAGAAGAAGAAGAAGAAAAGAAAAAGAAAATTTTCGTGCTGAGCTAAGATGTCCAGTAACCAGACATTCAATAGATTAAAGACAGGTGTCCTAAACCGCTGGTTCGACAACAGCGACTTGTCACGATGGACGGCCGATTAAGAAAAACAAAAAAAACAGATCTGTCACGATGGACGGCCGATTAAGAAAAAAAAACAGATCTGTCACGATGGACGGCCGATTGAGAGAAAAAAAAAACAGATATGTCACGATGGACGGCCGATTGAGAGAAAAAAAAAACAGATCTGTCACGAAGGACGGCTGATTGAGAGAGAAAAAAACAGATATGTCACGATGGACGGCCGATTGAGAGAAAAAAAAAAACAGATCTGTCACGAAGGACGGCCGATTGAGAGAAAAAAACAGATATGTCACGATGGACGGCCGATTAAGAAAAAAAAAAACAGATCTGTCACGATGGACGGCCGATTGAGAGAAAAAAAAACAGATATGTCACGATGGACGGCCGATTGAGAGAAAAAAAAACAGATCTGTCACGAAGGACGGCCGATTGAGAGAAAAAAAAACAGATCTGTCACGATGGACGGCCGATTAAGAAAAAAAAAACAGATCTGTCACGATGGACGGCCGATTGAGAGAAAAATAAACAGATATGTCACGATGGACGGCCGATTGAGAGAAAAAAAAAACAGATCTGTCACGAAGGACGGCCGATTGAGAGAAAAAAAACAGATCTGTCACGATGGACGGCCGATTAAGAAAAAAAAAACAGATCTGTCACGATGGACGGCCGATTGAGAGAAAAAAAAACAGATATGTCACGATGGACGGCCGATTGAGAGAAGAAAAAACAGATCTGTCACGAAGGACGGCCGATTGAGAGAAAAAAAAACAGATCTGTCACGATGGACGGCCGATTGAGAGAAAAAAAAAACAGATCTGTCACGAAGGACGGCCGATTGAGAGAAAAAAAAAACAGATCTGTCACGATGGACGGCCGATTGAGAGAAAAAAAAAACAGATCTGTCACGATGGACGGCCGATTAAGAAAAAAAAAAAAAAAAACAGATCTGTCACGATGGACGGCCGATTGAGAGAAAAAAAAAAACAGATCTGTCACGATGGACGGCCGATTGAGAGAAAAAAAAACAGACATGTCACGATGGACGGCCGATTGAGAGAAGAAAAAACAGATCTGTCACGAAGGACGGCCGATTGAGAGAAAAAAAAACAGATCTGTCACGATGGACGGCCGATTGAGAGAAAAAAAAAACAGATCTGTCACGAAGGACGGCCGATTGAGAGAAAAAAAAAACAGATCTGTCACGATGGACGGCCGATTAAGAAAAAAAAAAAAAAACAGATCTGTCACGATGGACGGCCGATTGAGAGAAAAAAAAAACAGATATGTCACGATGGACGCCGATTGAGAGAAAAAAACGATCTGTCACGAAGGACGGCGATTGAGAGAAAAAAAACAGATATGTCCGATGGACGGCGATTGAGAGAAAAAAAAACAGATCTTCACGATCGGCCGATTAAAAAAAAAAACGATCTGTCACGAAGGACGGCGATTGAGAGAAAAAAAAAATATTCACGAAGGACGGCCGAGAGAGAAAAAAAAACGATCTGTCCGATGGACGGCGATAAGAAAAAAAAACAGATATGTCCGATGGACGGCCGATTGAGAGAAAAAAAAACAGATCTGTCAGAAGGACGGCCGTTTAAGAAAAAAAAAAGATCTGTCAGAAGGACGGCGATAAGAAAAAAAACAGATCTGTCACGATGGACGGCCGATTGAGAAAAAAAAAACGATCTGTCACAAGGACGGCCGATGAGAGAAAAAAAAACAGATATTCAATGGACGGCGTTGAAAAAAAAAACAGATATGCACGATGGACGGCCGATCCGATTGAGAGAAAAAAAACAGATCTGTCACGAAGGACGGCCGATTGAGAGAAAAACAAAACAGATCTGTCACGATGGACGCCGATTGAGAGAAAAAAAAACAGATCTGTCACGAAGGACGGCCGATTGAGAGAAAAAAACAGATCTGTCACGAAGGACGGCCGATTGAGAGAAAAAAAAAACAGATCTGTCACGAAGGACGGCCGATTGAGAGAAAAAAAAAAACAGATCTGTCACGAAGGACGGCCGATTGAGAGAAAAAAAAAACAGATCTGTCACGATGGACGGCGCTGATTGAGAGAAAAAAAAACAGATCTGTCACGAAGGACGGCCGATTGAGAGAAAAAAAAAACAGATATGTCACGATGGACGGCCGATTGAGAGAAAAAAAAACAGATCTGTCACGAAGGACGGCCGATTGAGAGAAAAAAAAAACAGATCTGTCACGATGGACGGCCGATTGAGAGAAAAAAAAAACAGATCTGTCACGAAGGACGGCCGATTGAGAGAAAAAAAAACAGATCTGTCACGAAGGACGGCCGATTGAGAGAAAAAAAAACAGATCTGTCACGAAGGACGGCCGATTGAGAGAAAAAAAAACAGATCTGTCACGAAGGACGGCCGATTGAGAGAAAAAAAAAACAGATCTGTCACGAAGGACGGCCGATAAAAAAAAAAAAACAGATCTGTCACGAAGGACGGCCGATTGAGAGAAAAAAAAACAGATCTGTCACGAAGGACGGCCGATTGAGAGAAAAAAAAACAGATCTGTCACGAAGGACGGCCGATTGAGAGAAAAAAAAACAGATCTGTCACGAAGGACGGCCGATTGAGAGAAAAAAAAAACAGATCTGTCACGATGGACGGCGATTGAGAGAAAAAAAACAGATCTGTCACGAAGGACGGCCGATTGAGAGAAAAAAAAACAGATCTGTCACGATGGACGGCCCGATTGAGAGAAAAAAAACAGATCTGTCACGAAGGACGGCCGATTGAGAGAAAAAAAAACAGATCTGTCACGATGGACGGCCGATTGAGAGAAAAAAAAACAGATCTGTCACGAAGGACGGCCGATTGAGAGAAAAAAAAACAGATCTGTCACGAAGGACGGCCGATTGAGAGAAAAAAAAACAGATCTGTCACGATGGACGGCCGATTGAGAGAAAAAAAAACAGATCTGTCACGAAGGACGGCCGATTGAGAGAAAAAAAAACAGATATGTCACGATGGACGGCCGATTGAGAGAAAAAAAACAGATCTGTCACGAAGGACGGCCGATTGAGAGAAAAAAAAACAGATCTGTCACGATGGACGGCCGATTGAGAGAAAAAAAAAACAGATCTGTCACGAAGGACGGCCGATTGAGAGAAAAAAAAACAGATCTGTCACGAAGGACGGCCGATTGAGAGAAAAAAAAAACAGATCTGTCACGAAGGACGGCCGATTAAGAAAAAAAAAACAGATCTGTCACGAAGGACGGCCGATTGAGAGAAAAAAAAACAGATCTGTCACGATGGACGGCCGATTGAGAGAAAAAAAACAGATCTGTCACGAAGGACGGCCGATTGAGAGAAAAAAAAACAGATCTGTCACGATGGACGGCCGATTGAGAGAAAAAAAAACAGATCTGTCACGAAGGACGGCCGATTGAGAGAAAAAAAAACAGATCTGTCACGATGGACGGCCGATTAAGAAAAAAAAAAACAGATCTGTCACGAAGGACGGCCGATTGAGAGAAAAAAAAACAGATCTGTCACGAAGGACGGCCGATTGAGAGAAAAAAAAACAGATCTGTCACGATGGACGGCCGATTGAGAGAAAAAAAAACAGATCTGTCACGAAGGACGGCCGATTGAGAGAAAAAAAAAACAGATCTGTCACGATGGACGGCCGATTGAGAGAAAAAAAAACAGATCTGTCACGAAGGACGGCCGATTGAGAGAAAAAAAAAACAGATCTGTCACGATGGACGGCCGATTGAGAGAAAAAAAAAACAGATCTGTCACGAAGGACGGCCGATTGAGAGAAAAAAAAACAGATATGTCACGATGGACGGCCGATTAGAGAAAAAAAAAACAGATCTGTCACGAAGGACGGCCGATTGAGAGAAAAAAAAACAGATCTGTCACGAAGGACGGCCGATTGAGAGAAAAAAAAAACAGATCTGTCACGATGGACGGCCGATTGAGAGAAAAAAAAACAGATCTGTCACGAAGGACGGCCGATTGAGAGAAAAAAAAACAGATCTGTCACGATGGACGGCCGATTGAGAGAAAAAAAAACAGATCTGTCACGAAGGACGGCCGATTGAGAGAAAAAAAAACAGATCTGTCACGAAGGACGGCCGATTGAGAGAAAAAAAAACAGATCTGTCACGAAGGACGGCCGATTGAGAGAAAAAAAAACAGATCTGTCACGAAGGACGGCCGATTGAGAGAAAAAAAAAACAGATCTGTCACGATGGACGGCCGATTAAGAAAAAAAAAAACAGATCTGTCACGAAGGACGGCCGATTGAGAGAAAAAAAAACAGATATGTCACGATGGACGGCCGATTGAGAGAAAAAAAAAACAGATCTGTCACGAAGGACGGCCGATTGAGAGAAAAAAAAACAGATCTGTCACGATGGACGGCCGATTAAGAAAAAAAAAACAGATCTGTCACGATGGACGGCCGATTGAGAGAAAAAAAAACAGATATGTCACGATGGACGGCCGATTGAGAGAAGAAAAAACAGATCTGTCACGATGGACGGCCGATTGAGAGAAAAAAAACAGATCTGTCACGATGGACGGCCGATTGAGAGAAAAAAAAAAAACAGATCTGTCACGAAGGACGGCCGATTGAGAGAAAAAAAACAGATCTGTCACGATGGACGGCCGATTAAGAAAAAAAAAAAAAAAC
>NC_061858.1:27152692-27155192 GCF_019202785.1 Penaeus chinensis
GTATACTCTAATAAGATTTTCGATACGATATAAAGTGCATGTGGATAACTATGGCTATGTAGCGTTTGGGTTAGATAGCATACTGATCTCACTTAGCTTATGTAGTAATGAGACAAAGGTATAGATATCGCTGTCTTGTTGGAAGTCCTAAATACCTGACCTAAAATAAACAGCCTAGATTAGCATGTCCTTGGCTAAGTTAGGTACCCTGGTTCTATGTGTTCTAAGAGGGGGTAAATGACTCGAATAAAAATCATTGACGTCTGCAAGTAAATCTTTAACGAAATCAAAATTGTGTATAAGCTTCCCCAGCGTAACATTTGCGAACTATCCAAATTGTGTTCGTTGGCAGCACGGTTATATCATTATATACCTTCCTTCTTCAGCTTTTTCTTTGATGCATGTGTGTGACCCCAAAGCCACCGAATCTGTTTACTATTTTAAATAAAAAAATCACTATGGGGGGGATGGCAACTGAGATAAGAGACAGGAGTATTCAGTGCAGGTTCATGTCAGCAGGCACTAGGCACGAGGCGGAAAGCGACGATGTAAACAAACTCACCCTCACGGAATTCAACATCATAAATACGTTCGAAATATGACAGTAATTTGATTTTTTACCATCTAGATACGTATACGTGTTATGAAGTAAGAATAATGCTATCTATATGTCACATAAAGATTTGTTATGTGATATATGTATAGATTCTGATTTGAGAAAGAAAGAAAATCAGTTTCACAACAGTATTTTGAGGAAACACATTACGCTAAACGAAACGTCAACAGTTGGCGAGTACGTGAGAAAAATGCTTGCTTTAAGTTTAAAAAGTTTCTTTTGTGATGATGAAGCCTGTATTGTTTATTTCTGGTATTCATTTTGGGTCATGTAATTGGAGTTAACGATCTTTTTTTAGTTTATTCAACTTATCAGTCTGGAGAAATCTGTTACCTTTTTTCAAAGCCTGCACACTTATTATCATGCAGAGCATTAGCGAGGTACCTTCCTTGCGATAAAACATACTAAGAATACATTAACTCTCCCATAATAAAAACACCAGATGTGTGATATGCGCAATCGAGCCCTCAGCTGTTGCTTAAAAGCTCGTCCAAATTACCTTTTGACTCGTGCTGCACTACAGTTCGAAGGCATTTTTTTTCTTAATGATTGTTGCATATCACGTTCTGTGTCTGTACAACGTACACGTGAACTATGAAAGTGGTACATATTAGGGATCCTGAATTCCTGACAGTATTCAATCCCCTTTGGCATTCACTTGCAGCATCGTCCGTGTATGTTCCGAATAACAAAGGTATTAATAACTCTTTTGAATCGCATTAGCGGTAACTTGAAACCACGCTTCATTTGCATACACTTCTGATGTAAACAAAGGTTGTAATAACTTTCGTTATTTTTTTTTTTTTTTTTCGGCAGCTCTTACTAATGTAAATGATCTGTCCAGGGTGCATTGTCTTATAAGTATGTTAATGTCTATTTATTTCTATCTTGCAATTTTCTTAACATTTAATTATTATGTGTACATCTTCGCGCGCGCGCGCGCGCGCGTGTCTATTTACACATGTATGTGTGTGGTTATACATACATATATAAATATATTTATATATATGTGTGTGTGTCTGGACACACGCACATGTATGTGCGTAGACACACATGTATGTGTGTATACACACATGTATGTGTGTAGACACACACATGTTTGTGTGTAGACACACACATGTCTGTGTGTAGACACACACATGTATGTGTGTAGCCACACACCTGTATGTGTGTGTATACATACATATATATGTGTGTGTTCGTGTGTGTGTGTGTGCGTGTACGTGTGCGTGTGCGTGTGTGTGTATGTATGTGTGTGTGTGTGTGTGTGTGTGTGTGTGTGTGTGTGTGTGCTTGTACACAAAGGTAAAAAGAAACAGACACGATAAGAACTGAAAATGAAAGTTACTTTTCAAACTCATTCAGGAGGGGGGGGGGGGGTTAAGGTCACACACTCATATACGCAAACACACACCTGCATATATGTTAACGAATAATGATATATAGGTAAAAAAAAGATACGCACACACATATATACATATATATGTATATAGATAAACATATACACATACATACACGCAAGTATGTATGTGTATATATATACATACATATATGTGTGTTGTGTGTGTGTAAATGTATGTATATGTATCTTTTTTTCTCTGTCAAACTATCTAATGTGTGTATATATATATTCATTCATGTAATACATACCTACACACACACACACACATATACACACACACACACACACACACATATGCACACACACACGCACACACACATTTATATATATATGTATGTATCTATATATATTATAGAAAGATAATAAGAAAGATGGAGAGAAAAAGAGCGATATACAAGGATATATTTAAGGTCTTTTTGTTTGTATATATATATATATATATATTGTCATATATATAGATTTGTCACACATATATATTTATA
>NC_061858.1:27157692-27172692 GCF_019202785.1 Penaeus chinensis
ATATATATATATATATATATATACACACTAACTCATACCCTACACCAATATACATATATATGTAGAAAAGGTATGAATGAGAATGAATATCTTCACAATACAAGAGATGTACTTATATGGTTTCGCTTATATCTTCGTCAGAAATACATGTATATTTGACGAATATATACGGAACCGGTCAAATACATTTCTTGTATTGTGAAGGTATTCATTCTCATTCATACCTTTTCTACATTTGTTAACATGCATATATATATATACGTATAATATATATGTATGATAAATATATATGTAATATCTATAACATATATATTATATGTATAATGTATATATAATATTCATAATATATATATGAAATATATATATAATATATATATAATATACATATATAATATACATATACATACATGTATATATAATATATATATATATATATATATATATATATATATATATATATATATATATATATATACTTTCACTCACTCATAAATACACCAATATAAACACACACACACACACACACACACACACACACACACACACACACACACACACACACACACATATATATATATATATATATATATATATATATATATATATATATATATTATATATATATATATATGATATGATATATTTATACGTATAGAATATATATATATATATATATATATATATTACATTTATATGTATATATGATATATATATGATATATTCATATATATATATATGATATATATACATATAATAATATATATAAAAAAATATATATATACATATTGTATGTACTATATATATATACATAAATTATATATAGACACACACACATGTGTATGTGTGTATATATATATATATATATATATATATATATATATATGTGTGTGTGTGTAGGTATGTGTACACACACACACACACACACGTGTATTTGTGTGGAGCATCTATGTGTGCGTGCGTGCGTGCGTCTGTACGTACGTGTGTGCGTCCTCGCTTCCGTTTGTGTGTGTGAAGAAGAGAGAAAAAGATTTATCTTGCCAATATACACTTGCAACTATATTGTTATATTAAAACTAACAACAAAGTCCGCCTTCTCCTTTCCCACCCGTTGCATTAAATGAATTAGAAAATGAGACAAAAGGAATGTCATGGGAATGGGCAAGAAAGTGCTTTATGCTGACAGCGTTATCACTCTATCTCAGCGACGCCTGTTTGCCATGCGCCGTGGCAACTTAGCTTACGTTCTTAGCATCTGGCAACAGTAGTGCGGTTTTTAAACATTGGTAGTCGGTGTCATTACACTCACATTTCATTTCTATTTTGTTTTTGTTATTCTATTGCTTCATTCGTTATATTTGTGTTTTGTCGTTGTTGTTTTATTTTTGGCAAATATTTACTTTTTTACATTTTTATTTCAGCTGATTCCACTCATACGATCATTTTCTTTTTCATTCATCATTACCATTAACGTCATTATCATTAGTCTTGCATTATTTACATGATTATTATAATCAGTTTCACCCATACTATTGTTATGACTGCTGATGTCAATTTTATCATACTAGTTATCACAACTGAATTATTGAATCATCTTTAATTATTACCAGTTTCTATTATAAGTGTCGGAGTAATCATCCGTATGTTATCCTCACTCTTATCATTGTTATCATTAAGTTAGTACCATTGTTGCTATTACACGGTGGTTATTGTCCTTGTTGCAATTGCAAGGTTGTTATTACCATCGTTGTTATTGCAAGATGGCTATTATCAGGGTAATAACTATAAGGTAGTTATTATTAGTTGTTATAGCAAGGTGTTTATCATTGTTGTTATTGCAAGGTGGTTATTATTATTGTTGTTATTGCAAGGTTGTGATTAACAATCTTGTTATTGCAAGGTGGTTATTATCAATCTTGTTATTGCAAGGTGGTTAATATCATTCTTGTTATTGCAAGGTGGTTAATATCATTCTTGTTATTGCAAGGTGGTTAATATCATTCTTGTTATTGCAAGGTGGTTAATATCATTCTTGTTATTGCAAGGTGGTTAATATCATTCTTGTTATTGCAAGGTGGTTAATATCATTCTTGTTATTGCAAGGTGGTTAATATCATTCTTGTTATTGCAAGGTGGTTAATATCATTCTTGTTATTGCAAGGTGGTTAGTGTCATTCTTGTTATTGCAAGGTGGTTAGTGTCATTCTTGTTATTGCAAGGTGGTTAATATCATTCTTGTTATTGCAAGGTGGTTAATATCATTCTTGTTATTGCAAGGTGGTTAATATCATTCTTGTTATTGCAAGGTGGTTAATATCATTCTTGTTATTGCAAGGTGGTTAATATCATTCTTGTTATTGCAAGGTGGTTAGTGTCATTCTTGTTATTGCAAGGTGGTTAGTGTCATTCTTGTTATTGCAAGGTGGTTAATATCATTCTTGTTATTGCAAGGTGGTTAATATCATTCTTGTTATTGCAAGGTGGTTAATATCATTCTTGTTATTGCAAGGTGGTTAATATCATTCTTGTTATTGCAAGGTGGTTAGTGTCATTCTTGTTATTGCAAGGTGGTTAGTGTCATTCTTGTTATTGCAAGGTGGTTAGTGTCATTCTTGTTATTGCAAGGTGGTTAGTGTCATTCTTGTTATTGCAAGGTGGTTAATATCATTCTTGTTATTGCAAGGTGGTTAATATCATTCTTGTTATTGCAAGGTGGTTAGTGTCATTCTTGTTATTGCAAGGTGGTTAGTGTCATTCTTGTTATTGCAAGGTGGTTAGTGTCATTCTTGTTATTGCAAGGTGGTTAGTGTCATTCTTGTTATTGCAAGGTGGTTAGTGTCATTCTTGTTATTGCAAGGTGGTTAGTGTCATTCTTGTTATTGCAAGGTGGTTAATATCATTCTTGTTATTGCAAGGTTGTTATTAACAATCTTGTTATTGCAAGGTGGTTAGTGTCATTCTTGTTATTGCAAGGTGGTTAGTGTCATTGTTCTTATGCCGAGGTGGTCTCGGATGCTGCATCCCGTAGTCCCCTGAGGCGAGCATCCTCCTCCCACTCTGTGTGTTCTCCCGGAGGACAGGATGTTGCCTTTCACTTGTCTCGGATTTTTTTCTTTTGTTTACTTTTGTTATTCTTACACAAGTTTTCGTTTTTTTTTTTTTTCTTTTATTGTTTTGATTGGTAATCTAATTATTAGATATTTTTAGCACATATACTTTGCGTTTTCATTTATCTTATTAATGCTCATTATTAAAATTCATTTAAGAGTGTAATTTTTGCCTTGTTTTCATTGTTAGTGTAAAGGAAACACTTTACACATTCTATTTATTCTTGATTTCAATAATCGTATATTTCCATTTAACTGTTTTTCTTATTTCAAACTTATAATTTTATTCGCGTCTTTGTTTATGTTAAAACGAAATGTATCAAAAATATTTATTAATTAAGAGTCTCACCTCTGACATCACGAGATAAACTTCCCTTTTCAAACAATGAACAGAGACAGTCGGACAATCGGCGAATATTTAGCTTTTATCCCAGTCGTCTTTGAGCTAAAATAACCGGACGTGACGCCATATATGTGAGAATTAATGAACGGTGCGGAGGTAAGTTACCGCCATTACCGCAAATGATACGAATGCGACGCTAGAGCCATGACTTCGGTGTTGATTAGAGTTAGTAATTCCGTGATTACCTGTAAGTCATGATGCCAGAATTTATACAATATTGTAAACAAGTCGTGGATTTGGACAATTTAACATGAATTGCAGACGGTGGTATGGGTAATAAATAAGTTGCAGACATCTTAATCCGAAGTCTAGGCTCTTCCATCGCAGTCATATAGTTTGCGGTAAAGGTGATAATTGTGGAGGAAAGTTCTGATGTGCTTAACATATTATGTTGTTTAGGAGGTGAATGGAGTTGTAAAATATATTTTCATGTAATCATTTGGAGGTCTTTGCAGCACATAGTTGGATTTTATTCTTTTACTTGCAGTTCTTAATATATCTTAAGGCACTGTAGGAAGTCTGAGTGATCTTTTATTATATATATATATATATCTTATTGTGTCTTTTCTTCCTATTTCTCTCTTCTTGTGTATCTCTTTACCCTACCAGACAAGAGCTAAGGATAAGTCCGATATGCGGAGCTAAACCTCGCCCGGGCTATACCCATGAAGGGACCCCGGCCTGTGTAGACTAATGCCGACTCGCTAACGTGTGTCAGATGGTGCTGACTCGGCTGAGCTTGGTCCTTACCCGCCGTGGTGCCCAGTCACAGCAGTAACCTCCAGGCGACAATTGCAACTTCTCGTGCCTGGGCGGGGCGCGAACCGCCGACCCCTCGGATGAGAGGCCGACACATTACCAATGTACTAGGCCAGAAACTAGACATGTGCTTACACGCAACGTTATTTACCTAGTCTTTTTAGTAGACAGATTCTCCAGTTTGATTTTATATATAGCTATATATATATATATATATATATTATATATATGTAAATGACTTCAATTTGTTTGTTATTTTGTTATGGTTACACTAAAAGCAGGAAAAATAATATGTAAAATTATATTATAAAATAATTATTATAGAAAAATAATATCAAACTCTTTTTTCCCTTCCCAGTATCAATATTATAATCGCCGTCATTATTATTGTTATTATCACCATTATCTTTTGTTTCTCATTTTTTTGCGATGAGAAATTATTGTTAATTTTATCCCATTTAAATAGTTATCACAATGAGAAAACTAGTCGTAAGCCCCAATTATTTCCTTTATTATACAGTGGACCAGAATGATAAATAAATCCAATAGCAATGAGATAATGTTAAATCCAATCCTAGGCCAGTAGTCAAAGTGTGGCAAAAGCCACACCAGAGATTTTTTTCCGTACGTGGATGCTTGCACGGGACGCAACAGGTAAGATAGAGATGAAGTAATAGAGACTTAACTGCACACCTGATGTAAGTAGAATATAATTAGTTCATAAAAATAAGCCTAATATGATCAGCAAAATATAATATGCTCAGTTTAATATACGTAATATGGGAATGATTATCGAAAATCCAGAATATTATTATCCGAAATTTAACATGCTTTGATTCTCAGTGTTTGTAACATGTTCGGATATAAAACGCCGGAAACACACCAATCCTGTAATTGCAAATGGTGCTACGACCTACAAATAAAGTACAAACCAATACAGACATCTGTAAAATAAACAAAAAAACGGTAATACTTGTGAACTGAACATAAAGCGGAAATACTCGTATATTCGTTTTCTTCTTTAAGAATATGAAAATTCGTATGATAATGTTTTAAAACAAGAGAGAGAAATAGAATAAAAAATAATAGTAATTGAAAATGAAAAATTACCTTAGAAATACCCAAGAATTCTCGTTTATTTCTTTAAAAAAAATGAAAACTCGTATGATAATATAAAGAAGAGAGAGAGAGAGAGGGAAAGAAGAAAAGAGAGAAAGAAAAAAGAAACACTGTCTATGAAAGTGAAATATTACCGTTCATTGGGCGGAGATCGCAGTGCAGAGTTAGGGAGGCGCCTTGTGAAAGCTCTCTTCATTAACATTGTAATTCCTGAGGGTGAAAGCAACTTTTGTCGCTTGTTATTTATCTGTCTTATTATTGATTCCTCATTTAATTGTTGTTCCTTATCTCTTTATCATTTTCTCGTCATATAATGTTTGTTTTTTTCATATAATTATTCCTAAAATAAACCTTGGCGTAATAAAAAACCAGGAACGCCTTTCACTTCAACATTGTCAAACCTTCTCAATTTTCCACATCGGCAAGATAAACAACAAAACATTATTTTCGATACATTGTGCTGTCAAATTATTTCCCTATTTTCTTTTCTTATTGCGGATTATACATGTCTGGAGATGAAGGAAAAATCAACCTGTCTTTATGTATCTAGTACCTTGTCTGTTTAGCTCGAGCGCTCTCTCTCTTCCTCCGTCTCTCTCTCCCTTTAAATGCACACACACACACACACACACACACACACACATATATATATATATATATATATATATATATATATATATATATATATATATGTGTGTGTGTGTGTGTGTGTGTGTGTTTGTGTGTGTGTGTGTGTGTGTGTGTGTGTGTGTGTGTGTGTGTGTGTGTGTGTGTGTGTGTGTATGTATATATATATATATATATATATATATATATATAATGTGTATGTATATAATGTATATATATGTGTATATATGAATGTATGTAGGTCGGTAAGCAGGTAGGTAGAGGCAAATAGACAGATAGACAGCGAGGTATGTGTATGTGTGTATGTGTGTGTGTACTCTCCCGCGCGACTGTACCAGCGACACAAGCGACAAGAAACACTCGTCAGATCAAGGAAAATCCGATAAAATTATCAGACGCAAAACCGCAAAAAAAGCATACAATCAATAGAGACTTGCTATGAGTAAATATATCTTGCGTATGTATCTCCATGATTGTCATGTTGTATTTACGTCTTATAATAGACGATTTCCCCTGTGTGTGTATGTGTGTTTCTGGGGGTGGGGGGAAGGGAGAGGGTGTTGGTACTATTAGAAAGATCTTGGCAAAATATGTAATATATCCGTGTTCCAGGATAAGAAACCTGTTCGACTCACGGCATAACTAAGAGCAAATTTGGCGAAGGGGAAAAACAAGGACTCGCTCGTAAATCGTTCTCCCGACTTTATTTACAAAGGGGGGAAAGCCGGAGAAAACGTCATTGGTCGAGGATGTTATCGTCTAAATATCATTATCATAATTCTGGACAGATGAGCATGAGGGAATTCGAAGCAACAGAAACTGATGTTGCAGATTATACGCATCATGTCTTCAGTCCTCTTCGATATATTACTGAGAATCATCGAGAATTAATATGACTAGCTTAGTAATATAATATTTTGAAAAAAATATAAAAATAAAAGTGATTAAATTTTCTTGATAGGGAATGCAAACGTTACAGTACAATTTATCATAGATGACTTAAAGAAATCAACAAGATAAATGAACTACAACTACGTGCTATTGCACTTATTTCTGACACCGTAAAGCCAGTACACAGAACAAAACGCCTGCCAGATATGCAATTACTGCAAGTGATAACTGTGTGTTAGCGGTTGTTAGAGGCTGTTATTCACAAAACATTTCGGAGTTGCTTTGGCGTTGAAGTTACTTGCGGTCACTTGGGCACTTAAGTATTATTTATTGCCTCATTTTACCTTAGCAATGTCGTGAGGGTATTGCCGTCGCGTGGTCTTGTTTATTCCAAAATGACCCTCTTTGTCTTATAAGGCTATCTTGCTCTCGGGATTAATAAGGATATACTCTCCAATTTTAATCTTAAAATCGTCTCAACTTCGCCGCGAGCCTCTTTATTTTTCTCTTTTTTTAATAATAATCGTCATGTTGAACGACCAGTGAGAGTTAGTAATTAGAGGGACAAGCGTGCAAAGAATGACTGAAGGGGATAGAGTTAATTGAACCCTTTGAGTGGATCACGCGGTCACATCCACTCACATAAAAAAACAGACACGAAACAAATGTAGACACACAAAATACTTATATAGAAATTCACATATAGACAGACATTCACACACATATAGACACAGACAGATAGATACACACACATGTAGACAGAAAGACAAAAATATACACATGCACATATATCCACACACAAGCACAAATGGAAATACACCCTGACACAAAGACAAACACGCACACAAACACACACTCAACCCAAACACAAACACCCATAAAACTACGCAAAACTAGAAACGCTCCATGTTAAACAAACCTTCTGCATGACAAGACAATGGCTGCCTCTAAAAAAGATTATGTTAGTGAAACAATATACTTTACCGAAGAGATTTCGCTCCAGGATAGAGTACACGATCTCAAGGGAGCGATATGTTACGTATAGTGAGAAACGAGGAAGTTTTGGCCGATGCATGAGGCGCAGATAAGGGATGGAGAGTGACGTATGGTGACAGGTATGGTGCTGAGGAAGAGGCTCCTGTGGGAACTCGGTCTTTATGGTGTCCTGCTTTTGTTGTTTATAACTGCTATTGTGATTGTGAGTTAAGTTTCCTGTATATCTATATCGCTGTTGTCATCGACATCACTATTAAAACGGTTAGGATTAATATCGTTCTTATGAATACTTTTGATAAAGTAATTACTGTAATTATTATTATTATGTCATTATCGCTATTGTTGACACTTCAATTTATATATATACATATATATATATATATATATATATATATATATATATATATATATAAAGGGTGTTTTTTTTTTTTCCTGTTCTGAATATTTTTTGTCAGATACATCAGTTCTCTAGATAATAGCAATTAGGCATTCTGCTTTTATAAAATAAGTGTTACTAATTTCGGGGCTTCCTGTTCTATGTATGTATGATATATATATATATATATATATATATATATATATATATATATATATATATATATATATATATATATATATATATTTATATATATATATGTATATATGTATATATGTAGATATATATATATGTAGATATATATATATATGTAAACACACGTGTGTGTGTGTGTGTGTGTGTGTGTGTGCTATATAGACAGCTAATACTGACACAACAATACTAACCCTACCAAGATCCCCATACTTAATACTAAAAACAAGCATTTGCCATCCCTTTTTTTATCGCTGTCCCTCCTCCAGAATATGCGCATAATATGCATCGATAATTTCTCATCCGAATTTCAGTATTGTCGTCGCCGCCGCGAACTTTCTTCACAGATATGTAAACCATCTTGAGTCTTCCTTTGGGTCTGTTGGCTCCGCCCCCTCACGGCTCGGGTCATTGCGGACCTGCGCACCTGACCCCAGGGCTTGACTCCTTGTGTGTGTGTGTGTGTGTGTGTGTGTGTGTGTGTGTGTGTGTGTGTGTGTGTGTCTGTGTGTGTGTGTGTGTGTGTGTGTGTGTGTGTGTGTGCTGGTGGTGGTATTTATCCTATTTTGTGTTTCCTTGTTTCTTTTTCTTCTCTTTTTTGTTTTCGTTTACTTCTTCCTCCTTTCCCTACTATTCTCCTTCTCTTTTTGCTTCTCTTCATCCTCCTCCTTTTCCTCCTATTCTACTCTTTTTCCTTCTCTTCCTCGTCTTCCTCCTCCACCACCAGCACCACCACTTCTTCTTCTTCTTCTTCTTCCTCCTCCTCCTCCTCCTCCTCCTCCTCCTCCTCCTCCTCCTCTCCTCCTCCTCCTCCTCCTCCTCCTCCTCCTCCTCCTCCTCCTCCTCCTCCTCCTCCTCCTCCTCCCCCTCCTCCTCCTCCTCCTGTGAATGTGAAATACTGCGTGTGTATGGAGTATTGTAAAAAGTGTGGTGTATTGTACTGTTAAGATGAAGTGATCTGGAGTGATAAATATTCTTGTAAATGTGTAGATTTTGAATGCAGGAGTATGAAATAGGTTAAGTGTGAAATGGAAATCACAATTTCATGGAAATCTTTGCAACAAGTATACCAGAAAAAATTCCTGAACCTTTTTTATTACAAAAGTAAAGATATGATATTTATATTAGACAGGTATAGTAAGGAGGACGACGATGATTTTTTGTTTAAAAGTCTTAAGATGTGTTTTAGGAAAATGTATTCCGTGCTTTATATGATAATGAAGAGGAACTGGGTTCTAAAAAAAAAAAAAGAAAACGGAATTTCGGAAACACCTTCTATCTATTTTCTTTGGAAATTTGAATCGAAACATTTTATCACTAATTCTGCATTTTGACTTTAATTTACGAACATCAAAACGATCGTCCAGATTAAAAAAAAAAAAAAAAAAAAAAAAAGTAATCGAAGGAAATATATGTTAACTTTAAATTAAGAAGCAAAATGATTAAGAAATCTTTGAGGCAACTCCTTAATAAAGTTTTCTAGGCGCATTTTCCCAAATTGAAAAACTGCGAATATCTATAATCACTAGCATCACGATAATTATACTCATTAACACATACTTCATTACCAAACAACAATTCTAATTAACAACAAAACATGAAGACGACAAACGTAATGATAATAAAAATGAAGTAAACATGAAGAAGGAAAGAAAGTGAAGAGATAATTACCACCATGACCATTTTTTTTATGTCATAATTGAACATAATTTCACCTGATGATGGACCACGAACCTAAAAAAAAAAATCAAATATCGTGATCTTTTTTCGAAGTTCGCGGATGAGTTCAGTCAGGGGCTACGGGCTTAGTTTCTTTCCCACGCTTTTGTCGCAGCCTTTCGCCGAGTTTCACTATCAGTTGTAGATAGATTGATGGTGAGAAGCGTAGAATTTGGACGCAGAGAAACTGACACTTCTATGGTGGGAGTGGTAGTTTTTTGTCTCTCTTAGATTGCCATCATCCGTCATCATAAATAAACGGAACGGTGATACTTATTATTATTATTATTATTATTACTATTATTGTTGTTGTTGTTGGTTTTATTATTATTATTATCACCATCATCATCATCATCTTTATCATCATCATATTAATAACCATCATCATCATCATTAATATTATTATTATTATTATTACTATTATTATTATTATTATTACTATTATTATTATTATTATTATTATTATTATTATTATTATTATTATTATTATTATTATTATTATTATTATCATCAACATTATCATCATCATCATCATCATTATCGTTACTGGATTCATAGCACTTTCGTATTGTTATCGTTGCGTCTTCACTGTCAGGAGGAGAGGCAATGACAGGATAGATTGGTTGTCACTATCAACAAAAGGTATGGTGACGTTGGTAGTAATCATTTGTCGCAACTAGTCTCGGTCTCTCACTATTAGTTAGAAGGATGGTGAGAGATACGTATATATGATGATAGGGAAAAGTTCATCACCACTACGAAAAATAAATAGTGTTATTTGTTTCATATGTCTTTTTTCAAGCTCTATCGTTACTGTTTATGGTCTTTCACTATCGGATGGGAAGATGGTGAAAAAATGTACAATGTAAGGTGAAGTGGAGAGAGTCATTATCAATATCAGTAAAAGGCATGGTGGTGTTGGTAGCTACATTGTCACTATTTGTAAGACTCTACTTAGGAAAATGATAATGCATGTACTCAGTCAACTACGATATATATGAGACCATTACTCAACTACTATGTATATAAAAATGTACTAATAAGGAATTTTTACCCCTATTTCAGAAAATTTCTGATATGAAATTGAAGTAATAAGGTTCATCATGGGAACAGTTGAAGACTGGATGGCACATTTTATCCAGGTTTGTTAGAAGGGCCGTGGCCGTTTAATATGTTTATCTCTAACAATGACTGGATATACTAGTACAATTGTGTATAGATAGTATAGTGGTGAGGGGTATTCAGCATCACTATAAACAAGGGGTATGGTGTAAGAGCCTCTGTATTTCGTCCACTCTCGTCACTTAATAGGTTTTAATTTTAAGGAGGAAGAAGTTTGCGTAGAGATCGGTCATTAAGATTATAGTGATACTGATGGTTTATCAAGCTTTTACGTCTATTGTCTTGAGCTTTCACTATCAGGTATAAGAATGGGGACAAATGTATGTACAGTGATGTGAAAAGGTTTATCTTCATCATAAAAATGTGATATTAGTACAGCAGCTAAATTTCTTGCCAGCTGGGAGAGAGAGATAAATCAATGGTATGGTGGTGAGCTGGACAGATTCGCCATCACCATCAATAAGAGGCACGCCGTTAATTTCAGGAAAGATGGTGAGAGAGGCTGAATGATGAACCCTGCGTTGTTTTATCACTATCCATTTTATTTCGTTTTCTTTTAATGAAAGTGATGACTTCACCATCAGAGGAGGTATAGTTTCATCTTGTAACGTCAATTTCGGGAAATGTTCATGGCATGATGTACGTGGAAAGGGAGGTGAATCCCTGAATTAATTAAAGTTCAATAGATTTTCGCTGTCGATAATTATCAACCATGTTATTCTGTCTGTGTTTAATACATGGCAGAGAAACGTGCACTCACTATATACAGCTCTTCTTAACATGAGGTATAGAACTCACTTGAGACCGTAAGACATTACTGCAGTGTGAGATATAAAGATATCACTCGTAAATTGGATCAAACTTAATAAAGAATGCTATATGAAAACAAACTTAAGAGGCAATGCGATTCACTAAAAAAGGTATATATGATATAAAGCAAGAAGCCAGTTGAATAGATAAAATACAATGTATGGCGGAGGAGCTAATGCATGTCGTAGGGACCTCCCCTCCCCTATTTATATTTCTTCTATTTCTTTCTTTATTTTTGTTTACAATACTGCAATGCAATGTTATTTCGAAAAGACGAATGGGACTGTAACGAATCAAAATCCTAATTATAATGTCAAGATTCCATATATCATGTATACACTTTCTACATTGGTGTAAATCCTTTAGTTTCGAGAAAAACATTATATGGACAACTTTTGATATGTGTCCTCCTCAGGTGAAATATGACATCGTCATCTAATTGCACTCTGACAAGTACAAAATAAATAATTCAGTTTGTTTCTTATGTATCCGAATACAAATGCCAACGTGTGTCACATTTGCTCCTGTAAAGATAAACCGTATTAAGGATATACATAAGAAAAAAAATACTGTGGCGCTGCTACGAAACCTACATTCCAGTGTCGGGAATCTTAATGCAAAGACAGAGTGTTTTGTCTAAGTGTCTTGTCCATAAAAAAAAGGAACTACTGTAAGAGTTGTTGTGCACGATCCTTTGGTAGCCGAGACGAAGCCAGACTTTCTCCGGACGTAAAAAATAGTCGAATACAGTCATAAATACGTAAGATAGCTTAGATATACGATGGGATGGAATTAGAAAAAAGAGATATGAATGAGGATGAATATCTCCACCACACAAGATATGCATATACATCTCTTGTATTGTGAAGGATTATGCATTCATACCTTTTCTACATTTGTCGCAATGGATTGGGAAGGAATTCCGTATACTCATTTCACAAACACATCTGCCTGTGAAAGAGTGTGAGGCTCCAGATAAACTTGTCTCTGTATCTGTTTCTCCATGTTTGTTTGATGCTCCGTACACTAATCCTCAGTGCGTAGTGTCCAAGTAGGTGATAGGGAGCTAGGACTGGTTCTCGTATCAGGTCATCAAATTAGGGTGACCTCATTATCTAACTTGACCGAGGCGAGGACAGTGACCTCAGGAATTGATATGACTTGTCCGAGGTCGTAAATCAATCATAAAGCTCTTTTATTGAAACTGCAGAGATATGACATAGCAACGCTTTTGGACTGACATTCCAAAGACGATGTTTTCTATAGCATCTGTACCAAAATAAGTGATCGTTGTTTCTTTGCAAAACACAAACAAACATAAATAGTAAATGATATTCCTTACTGTCCGATCACGTGACAACCTAATTTGGCAAACAGCTGAGGCTTGACATAAATTGGAAAATTCCAATCCTTCTTATCTTAATTCACGCGATCGAACTCCAAACGAGATGGATTTGGTAAACGTAATCAAACAACTTTTAGATTTACAAAGAGCGACTCTGTAAGGATCTACTATCTATCAGTAACTTCCGATGCTATAGTTGATATGTCAGTCTCCAATTAAACATGCCGAAATATTACGAAAGTCTTGCATGAGAAGAAATTGTATTTATTAGACTGAGTGTGACGTGTCTATCCATAATTCCGAATTAACGAATGGTCAGAGAAAAATAAACTAAATCCTTATAGAAGAATCTTGTATAAGAATCCTCAAATGCAATAAGACGCAGTTAATTGAATAAAGTTACGTGATACTAAGCAAAGTAAATTTAATCGCGAGATAACTCACATCACATAAGATCCATATACAGAAATAACACTGACACAAAATATAGCTCTGACCTACTGTACCCAAAAAGGTAAAAGAAAAAAAAAATTAAGAAAAAAAGATAAAAACTAATCACCAACATAAACTATCGAGCTAAGCAAAGCATTAGCGAAACAATCTCTACCCGAAGAACGACGATAAAAAGAATAGAAAGATTGATCTAAAGATGGAAGATGAATGGATATATATTCTTCCCCGGGAGAGTCCACACTGAAGATGAGGTTACAAGGCCGCACGAAATCACTCGGCCAGAAGAATGAGACAGGTAATCTGGCTGGATAATGGCTCCTGGCGAAGGCCCTGAGAACAAAGCTTTCCCTCGTCCTCCCTCTCCCTCCTCCTCCTCCTCCTCCTCCTCCTCTTCCTTCTCCTCGTCATGGCGTCCTGGAACACACCCAAGGGCTTCGTCGAGATCCCCAGGTCGTGGAGAAGGAATGACCATTAACGGAGCTGTGACGTGTTGCCAGAACTCTCTCGCCAGGTCAAAGGTCAAGATAAACACCGACCACAGCATCTAACCCACTCCCACCCCTTATTCCCCCCCAACCCCCACAAAAAAAAGAGGTAAAATCAAGAAGGGATTAATTGGCTTCATATTAACTCTATTAAGGGTTTAATATCCGTCGTGCGGGCATGGAATTCTTGCCGTAGAGATAACATAGTTTGGAGGGACTTGTGCTGCCGTGGTGGAACTTTCTCTGTCCAGGACCGTGTCTTTGGCCGCCTTGTGTCCGGGGAATCGCTGGGCTTCGATGTCGTTGATCAGTGCATTATCTGTTCTCTTTACTGGTGATATGTGTCGGTCAAGTACATTGCATTATATATGTATGTATATATGCATACATACTTATACGTATACTGTATATATATAAACACACACACACACACACACGCACGCACGCACGCACGCACACACGCACACACGCACACACGCACACACACACACACACACACACACACACACACACACACACACACACATACACACATACACATACACACACACACACACACACATACACATACACACATACACACACACACACACACACAC
>NC_061858.1:27195192-27200192 GCF_019202785.1 Penaeus chinensis
CTCTCTCTCTCTCTCTCTCTCTCTCTCTCTCTCTCTCTCTCTCAGTCCTCTACATCAGGGAAATAAGAAAAAATGTAGATCCAGTTATTTCTGGTATAATGAAAATGAGTTTTGAGAAAGAAAAAAAGGAAAAACAAATGTGTAAATACATATAGATGGTATACTATATGTGTCTATCTACGTGTAAGCGAACATATATTGGACATTAACACCATAATAGGTAAACAAAACAATTAAATAAGGTACAAACTTTTTAACAATATAATGCCTTCAATCCAAAAGCTTTCCATTTTTTAAAACCTCTTGGCTATCAACCAGCTTCCTATATCCAAGGTCATTAAGCCAATCAATCTATCGTCCCAATCAGGACCAATACAAAACACATCAGCTTCTACTATCACGAATCGCGTACTAAGAGGAAGTCGAAGGTCGTGTTAATAAAAAAGAACCACGAGAAGGGGAAGAAAAAGTTATATGTGAACGATAAATCTGCATAGCCACTACGTCACTGATCCTTAAATCTTGATAAGTAATGAGTGATGATAAGTGGTGATTGATGGAATGATTGTGTTGGTGTGGGCTTTGAGAGACGAAGAATAAAAATCTGAATTTTGATTTTCACAGGTAGATGAACAATGGTTTAGTTGATCGGGTAATAGTAAAAACAACTCGTTTCAAATCTCGGAGATAAAAGCACATACGAAAGAGGTAGAAGAAGAAGAAGAAGAAGAAGAAAAAGTAGGAAAATAAAAAAAGAAGAAAAGGGAGAAAAGAAAGAAAAGAAAAACAATATATCATTCTCAACTACACGCCACATGCAGGCATCAGTTCGATATGCACAATATTGGAACCACTCTTTCAAAGGACTTTCACCCACCATCGATCAGTATGAATAAAAACAGTACTTTTAAATCTTTTTGAATAGCTACCATATCTCTATGTCAAATATGTGATTATCCTACCATCCTATTTGTTTGTGTAATTTCCTTCTATTCATTCATATATATGTCCAGTTTATATGTACAGTAGCAAAATATATTTCCGTGGTTTGCAAAATGGCCGACAGTTGGCGCTGTGACCGCCTGGTTTAATAAATCATCAATATTTGAATAACTTCCAAAAATAGAGATTCGGGATTTGGATGTGGTGAACGTGATACGAATCTAACATTTGCATTCCATTCACTGTGGGTATAAGGAGAAATATTGGATTATATTTATTCAAATTAAAAAAGTATCATCCGCGAAAAAGTATTGTCAAAATACAGACACACACACAAACGCATACGAACACATACGCGCACGCGCATATACATGTACAGACAAATAAGTTGACCGATAAATATATTATACATATATATATTCATACATATGTGCATGAGTGTGTACATGCGCACACACACAGATATATATATGTGTGTATATAGTGTATATATATACATAGATATACCTATATATATATACATACATTATACATAATACATACATGTTTGCATGCACATAATACATAAATAAGTTGTGCATATATATATATATATATATATATATATATATATTCTTATATACAGCCATTCATTCCACTGCAGGACATAGGCTTCTCTCAATTCACTATTGAGAGGTTACATGGCAGTGTCACCCTTGCCTGATTGGAGGCCCTTCCTAATCAACAGCGGTTCGGCGCGCTAACACCTGTGCTACGGCGGCGACTTCCCCTACGACACCTGCGTTTGACTTCTCAAGGCGATATGTCGTTTTCTCGGGCTCGAGCCAGCAGTCAGAGCGCAGGCATTTTTAAGACCGCCGCGACGGGGGATTGAACTCGGGACCACAAGGGCTAGAGTCTAGTGCGCTAACCACTGGACTATCGCGGCAGTCATATATATATTTATATGTATATATATATATACTGTGTTTATATATGTGTATAAATATAAATAAATAAATCAATATATATGTATATACATATGTGTGTGTGTGTGTGTGTGTGTGTGTGTGTGTGTGTGTGTGTGTGTGTGTATACATATATATTATTTACTTAGTATATATGTAAAACAAGGATGTTAGGCATGGTTTTAAACAAAGACGTGAAAAACGGTCTCTGTGCCAAACGCTCGGCACCCTTATCTCCTTTCATAATTCCCTTAATAACAGTACTTCTACTTACAAAAACTCCATCTACATTTCAAAAAAGAAATTGTAATGGACAATCCACCACACGAAATTAATTCTTAAGATCCAATATCTCCACTCATTGTCCCAAAAATTTATCTCTGAAATACCGCGGGCTCCTTGAATTTCCCGACTGAGGTTAGGTCAGCCTGGACACGAAACCTTACCAAGGAATAGCTAATGAGACTTTAGAAATTCGTAATCTCTGGCCTTTCCCTAATGCTGTTCTCCACCAGCCGCTCGGATCTGAGATGATTATGATAATCTCGAAATAGAAGACTTGCTTAAGATGACGGTAAGCGGGGTAACTCAGGACCGAATAGCCATCAGGGGTGAAGTGACGTTTTTTTTTTTTTTTTTTTTTTTGGCATGAAAAGTTCTTCTTGTGGTCGTTTGGTGGGTTATTTTACGTTTTTTTTGTGTGTATTTGTTTATTGTATGTTTGTTTGGTTGCTTTGTGGAGTTGGTTTGTGTATTGGTTTACTTTTGTTTTATTTGTTTTGTGTTTTTTGGCGTGACTGTTCTTCTCATGTTTGTTTGTTTGGTTATTGTATGTTTATCTGTGCATTTATTCACTGTTTGTTTGATTATTCATTTGATATATGTAGTTATTTGTTTGTTTGTTTTCTTTATTTACTATGTTTTATTTGTTTTTCTTTGTTTTGTTTCAAGTGTATTTATTAATGTCTTTGTTTATTTGCTAATGAGTAGGTTACATTGATGTTCCGAGAATGTTTGAAGCGTGTGTGACGCAGGACTGTCTGGAGAGTTGCAGAAAAATGAAAGGATTAATTTCTCTCCTGTCTCTTCCTTTGGCCATTAGCAATGTGGCTCAAGAAGCGGGATTTTTAGCCTCGGGGAGTGATGAGTTTGTGTTTATGGCGTGGCTATGTATGTATAACAGTGAAAGAGATGCTACTGTCATCTCTTTTCCGTTTTTTCCGCTTCTATTTTTGTCAATTGGTGTATTTTCTTTCTTTTACCCCCTCAAAAAATATGTTCTTTATCCTCAGCCTGACTCCGACCTAACGGTTAGCTTCATGACACACTGTCAGGGATCACAGGCCCTCCATTAACCCACAACGTATAATTTTTTCCCTCGGCAAAACACCGAGGACTCAAGAGAAACGACCTGAGTCACCCTTTCCCTTCACCCCCTGAAGAGTTCTTTTTCCTAGATCGCACAGGACGACCTAAATGCAGGAACCGAGAGCCATTCCCTGCGATTTCTACCCAGCTGAACTGGGCAGCTCCGGCAGGCATCTTGGGCACGCCGGGGACAGCTTCAAACCCCTACCGACATCCGTGCCGAGTGGACGCTCCCTCTCGCTCTGTCCTCTGACCGAAATTCTTAGTCACTTTTTTTTAAGATTAGTTACATTTCCTTTCGTTGGAGGAATTGGGTGAATTTCTCTATTCATTCCTTGTGTCTGAAGAATACCGGGACTTTTCTGAAGGCGAAGGACTTTCCCTGACGAGACTGTATTCGAGTGTTGCTGAATTCTGACAGACGAAAGACAGACAACGACAGTGACCTCAAGCCTTCCTCTGCTGCAGGAGTAGCAAGGAGTGGCTTCTTCTAATTCGATGAGCCAGTTCTAAGGAAAGCACTATGGGAAGTCTCCGAGAACGTATATGATCACAAAAGGACACTAGGTTAGCCCAGCGAGGCCGAAGACTTCTGTACAGAGGAACAACATGAAGGCAATATCACCCCTAACAAGTAAGTGATTCCCTCCGTCTTGTGGTTCGATGTAAGAGCGCAGTGGCCCATATTTACAACGAAGTCTAAACCAATGTATGTCGCATTACACATTGATCTCGTACCCGGTCCTTTTTAACGTAAGAAAAAGTGTCTGTCTGCTTTCTTAGCGGTGTGAAGCGGCAAGGGATTAACCCAAGATGCGGGAGAGGCTTTGATATGCAAACGTTGTGCATCATAAAACATTTGCGGTGATCGGTGCTGCAGCCTTAACTTACAGAACAATATTAAATATACGTTCATAGCATTTTTTATTGTTAACAAATATTTTTGTGTCTGTTAAGTGTATTTCTATTTTTATTTTGTTGCTGTCTATGTTTCGTGATGATGAATGATTTGAGAAACATCAGTCGATAAAATATATATGATATGAATTAAGAACAAAATACACACCTAACAAAGATCTCAAATTAACCAGAGTTACGCGCTATAATATCATAAATCATATACTACAAAACTAAAACAATGTACAATCACATCTCACGCGTCTCTCATTAGGAAAACTGAACCTTTAGTCCGCCAGACCTATTATCCCATCATCTTACCCCCTACAAACCATCCTGGCTCGCTATACTAACCATTACACACATATTCACCCATGCTTAACGCTTAATTGAAACCATATGGCAATTTTCTCTCATGCAAATGGAACTGGCGAGGGAGAATGTAAATGCTAATGAATCATCGAAGCCCCGATATCAGCTTCGTGTTGGTATGAAGCGCGGTGGTCTCTGAACCTGATCTATTTATACGAGTGAAACCCCTTTCGTGTCTTGGAACATGATCAGCGCTGCTACTGTGTTTCTTCCTTCTTCATAATGGCGGTGGTGGTGATGGAAGAGAGAGAGGGGGGTAAGAGAAAGAGAGAGAAGGGGAAGGAGGGAGGGGTGAGGGAAAGGGAGAGAGATAGAGGGAGGGAGGGAGGGAAAGAGAGAGGCAGAGAAGGAGAGAGAGAGAGAAAGAGAGGGGGGGGGAGACAGAGACAGGGAGAGGGGGGTAAGAGAAAGAGATAGAGGGAGGGAGGGAGGGGGAAGAGAGGGGGTGAGGGAAAGGGAGAGAGATAGAAGGAG
>NC_061858.1:27207692-27217692 GCF_019202785.1 Penaeus chinensis
AAGGGAGAGGGAGGAAGAGATGGAGGGAGGGAGACGGAGAAGAGAAGAAGAGGAAGAGAAATGGAAGGAAAACAGAAGGAAGGAAGGAGGAAGAGGGAGAGGCTGCGACATGGAAGCAGAGAGAGAGAGTCAGACAGTCTGACAAGACAGAGAAACAGAGAAAGAGGAACAAAAAACAACAACAACAACAACAAACGAGAAGAGAAACGTATGGGTTAGCTCCTCAATGAGTCAGAAACCACATCATTGTTGACTTAAGATGACGAAACGTATCTTCAATGCAGATTTTCTTTCTTCTCTCTCTCTCTCTCTCTCTCTCTCTCTCTCTCTCTCTCTCTCTCTCTCTCTCTCTCTCTCTCTCTCTCTCTCTCTCTCTCGTTCTCTCTCTCTCTCTCTCTCTCTCTCTCTCTCTTTCTTCATTCTTTCACCACTCTTTTTTTTTTTTTCCTTTTGTTTAGCTTTTTATTTCTTTTGTTTTTAGGTCGCGATCCTTTCTTATATAAGATCCTGTTTAACCTTTCCCTCTTATGCTTTCTCTTCTTTCTAATAAATTTTCATTATATTATTATTGTTGTCGTTGTCGTCTGTGATCAATAATATTGTTTTTATAATTATTATCTTTATTATTGTTATCATTATTATCATCATTATTATTATTTATCATTATTATTATTGTCATAACAATCATCTTCATCTTTTTTTGTTATTGTTATTATTATTATAACTCATTATCATTGTAATAATCATCCTCGTCACTTCGTCCATACTATGATCGTTACTATTATACCATAAACACGTACTGGAATTGCTCAATAATTTTGCACTGGAGTCTTCACGCCTCCAGATTCGATACTAAATGCTAAAGAACTCATCAACACCTTCTTAACATTATTTCCGGCTTAGTAACACATTATGTCCCTTTTTCTAGTGACTTTTAGCGATGTATGAACATTCGAAAATATAGTTTTGTTTCCCTTCGTTAACCGTTGGTATTCTTCAGCAAGAGGACGTATACGAATGGCTTTTGAGACAAACGACCATTCTGCAATTTGGTTAGACGAGTGCTCATGTAGGTAGATTGGTCGTTAATCTTCTTCCAAAACGACGAAACAGCATCTTGTCTCGTAGCGTCATTAATCCTCAAGTGCCTTACGTTCCTGGCTTCTCATCCCTCCTTCTCCCTCCCTCTCCCTCGTTCTCACTCTTACTGGTGTTTACTTTTTGATACTCTCCTTCTCCTCTCCCTTTCTCTCTCACTCTTACTGGTTTCTGATTTCACTTACTCACCTTCTCCTCTCCCTCACTGCCACTCTTCCTGGGCTCTGACCTCTCCTCACCCTTCTTGTATTCTCCCTTCTCCCTCTACTCTTTGAACTCTTCTTCTCACCCTTTTTTTAGCTTCTCTCCTCTCTCCCTTTTCTTCCTGGATCCTCTCCTTTTCCCAGAGAGGAGGTTCCTGGAATCTCTCCTCAGTCCCTTCCTGCTCTCTGGAGTCTTTTCTCCCTTCCCCCCTCCTCCGGACACTGACCTATCCCCCCTAGCCTCTGATCCCCCCCCCCCCCACTCCCCTCGCTTCCCTGGACTCTCACTTCTTGTTTCTCCTCCCTTTCCACCCTTTCCTGGAATAATCTCCCTCCCTTTCCCCTTACCCATTTCCTGAAGCCTGGACTGTAAACTCCTTCCCACTTTTCCTACGACCTCCTCTGTTTCTTGGTCTCATTTTAATTTTTTTGGTCTTCAACATGGCTTAAATCTCCTTATGGGGTTCCCTTTCTCGTAGACCGGTCACTGGCCTTGTGATTTTTCCTCTTTTTTTTTTTTTTTTTTTTTTTTTTTTAGATAATGTCGGGTAATTTGTGTATAATTGCCGGCGAGACAATCATTAGGCTGTGAGGTATAGCGCAGTCTTCCATTTTTGCGAGGTCTTGCTAAGGGAAGGAAGGAGAGAGAAGAAATGCGAGTAAAATGAATGAGAGGGAAAAGTCCATTATGAAAGTCCGTTACAAGAAGTGATTCAGTGCCTTTCGCTTTTGTTTCCTCTTCACTTTTTTTTTTTTTTTCTTATTTTCTCGTTCCCTCACCTCTCTTCTTCGCTCCTTCCCTTTTTTTTTTTTTTTTTTTTTTACCTATATTCTACTCGTCTTTCTCTTTTCCCTCCCTCCTTTTCTCTCTTCTCCTTCCTTTCCTTTTCTTCTCTCTGTGTCTCCTTCCCTCCTTCCTTTCCTCTCTCCCAACTCCATCTCCTCTGTCCCTACCCCCTTCTCTTCCTTTCTCCTCCTTCCCCTCCCTCTCTCCCTCCCTTCCTCCTCTTCTCCATCTTCCCCCTTTCTTGCCTTCCTCCCCCTCCCTCTCATTCTCCTTTCCTCCTCCTTCCCCCCTCCCTCCTTCCCTCCCATCCTCCCCTGACCCCCTTCTTCCTCTCTCCTTCCCCTCTCCCGCCTTCTTTTTCCTCCTCTCCCTCCCTCCTCCCTTCCACCTCCCTCCTTCCCTCCTTTCCCCCTCCCTTCCCCCCTCCCTCCCTTCCCTCCAGCCCCCCCACCCCCACCCCACCCCGGAACCCGTCGCCAAAAAACTTAGAAAACGCACAGCGACCTGTTCTTTCGAGTTAAGTCACATAGAAAATGGGAATCTGATGCTCCCGATAAGACAGGGCTACTGACTGTGGGGTTATGGGGGAGGGGGGGAGAGGGGAGGGAGAGTGGGATAGCTGGTTGTATAGGAGTGGGTGGGGAAGGAGAGGGAGGGAGGGAGGGAGAGAATGAGAGAGGTATGTGATGAAGGAGGGAAAGGGGGTAAAGTTCGTTGTCTTTGAGTGGGTGTGGAGGGAGGGAGGGGGAATGAGAGAGGTATGTGAGTGTGTGGAAGGAGGGAACTGGGCGGGAGAAGTATTAGAATCCGTTATATAGAAGTGGGTGTGGAAGGAGGGAGGGAGGGAATGAGAAGTGGGATGGAGAGCTCGCTGTACACGAAGAGCAGGAGATAACTTGGATCTTCTTGTATGCAGTCGAGTGCTTGTGGAGAGAGAAGGAAGTAAACAGGATGGTTGAGCTCGTTCTCTGAGAGTCTGTGTGGAAGGAGGGAGGAAGGGAGGAGGAGCCATGATCTATTAGTACTGCTTATGCCATGAGAAAGTTGCTGAACTGAAAAGGAAAGGGCTCGCTAATCTGAATGGTAAGTATATGCAAATGATTTCATATATCATCCACACAGCTGAGGCATTAACTGCCTTGTCCATGCGTATTTTAAGGTCACATGTTTCTTGTCTTGCAACCCGGTCTCTTCAGATGAAAGTCGTTTGTGTAACGAGGAAGTAAATAGAGAAAATGGAATAGCTAGAGAGAGAGAGAGAGAGAGAGAGAGAGAGAGAGAGAGAGAGAGAGAGAGAGAGAGAAAGAAAGAAAGAAAGAAAGAAAGAAAGAAAGAAAGAAAGAAAGAGAGAGAGAGAGAGAGGGTGGGGGCGGTGGGTGCGGAAAGAGAGAGAGAGAGAGAGAGAGAGAGAGAGAGAGAGAGAGAGAGAGAGAGAGAAAGAAAGAAATAAACAAAGAAAGAAAGAAAGAAAGAAAGAAAGAGAGAGAGAGAGAGAGAGGGTGGGGGCGGTGGGTGCGGAGAGAGAGAGAGAGAGAGAGAGAGAGAGAGAGACAGACAGACAGACAGACATACAGGCACAGAGAGAGGGAGAGAGGCGAAGAGAAAGACGAAAAGTAAGGAAGGAAGGTTAGGTGACAAACAGAAAATGACAGACATACAGAAGAAAATATCGACAACCTTATCGATAAAGGCGTGAAACACAGACAGAACAGAGAAAGGACAAAACATATAAACAATAATAAAGGCGAACAAAAATGCCAGAGATACCAGACCTATACAAAGGTAGGCAGAGAATCAACAAAAAAAACAACAACATACTCCGGGTATGAATAATAATAATTATAAAAAGACATACAGAAGTTTTTTTTTTTTTTTTTTAACGGTATAGAGAAAACGATCCATTCTTCCCCAAAAGGAAGTCGCTGAGATAAAAAAAAAAGAAAAAAAAAGAAAAAAGAATCGTCGCTGTAGATATGGAAAGTTGACAGTTCTGTGTCTTTTACGAAAAGGAAGGTAATCGCAAATGTTGATAATAACGATAAAGTAATATAAACTGCAGGCTGATCACTTGAAAGACAGGTAAATATAAAACGATACTGACAATGCTGATTATAAAACACTCATAAAAAAAAAATAATAATAATAATAAATCACATTAAATTAGGAGAGGAATAATAAAAGTATAACAAGACCAAAACAATACTACGATATTCATGCAGAATACGTGCCTAAAATGTTAAGTAAGTGGCAGAAAAATGAGAGAAAACCACAACAAGAGAACAACCAGCAACACTAACAACAGCGAAATAGTCAACTGGAATGTTCCACGAGGCTCACTGGCGGACAGATTTTTTCTATCTTTTTCTTTCATTCGTTCTCGCTCTCTTTCTTTCGTTCTTTCTTCTCTCCTTTTATTTATTTTTCTCTCTCTCTCTTTCTCTCTTTCTCTTTCACTTTCACTGTCTCCCTCTCACCCTCCCTCCCTCCCTCGCACCCTCTCTCTCCCTCCTTCCCTTGCACCCTTTTCCTCCCTCGCTCCCTCTCCCTCCTTCCCACCCTCCCTCTCCCTCCCTCCCTCCCTCCCTCCCTCCCTCCCTCCCTCCCTCCCTCCCTCCCTCTCCCTCCCACCTTCTCCCTCTCTCCTTCCCACCCTCTCTCTACCTCCCTCCCTCCCTCGCAGCCTCTCCCTCCCTCCCTCTCACCCTCTCCTTCCCTCCCACCCTCTCCTTCCCACCCTCTCCCTCCCTTCCCTCCTACCTCCCTCGCACCCTCTCCCACCCTCTCTCTTTCTCTCTCCCACCCTTTCCCTCCCTCCCTCGCACCCTCTCCCTCCCTCCCTCCCACCCTCTCCCTCCCTCCCTCCCTCCCTCCCTCCCTCCCTCCCTCCCTCCCTCCCTCCCTTGCACTCTCTCCCTCCCACCCTCTCCCTCCCTCCCTCCCACCCTTTCCCTCCCTCCCTCCCTCCCACCCTCTCCCTCCCTCCCTCCCTCCCTCCCTCGCACCCTCTTCCTCCCCCTCTCCCTCACTTCCTCCCTCCCTCCCTCCCACCCTCCCACCCTCCCTCCCCCCTCCCTCCCACCCTCCCTCCCCCCTCCCTCCCTCGCACCCTCTCCTCCCCCTCTCCCACCCTCGCACCCTCTCCCTCCCCCTCTCCCACCCTCTCTCTTTCTCTCGCCCTGGATAGAAACGTTTTCCTCTCTCTTGCGGGCTGAAGACTAAGCGAAGTGACAGAACTTATTTCATATCGCTTTCCATCTCGAGCATTCCCCGTCACTCAGCGTCGGGGAAGCAGTGTGGGATGGAACACTGTCGTTTGTTTTTCGTAATGCGCATGCGCGGGTTTAAACGTGCAGTTCCATGCGTGTGTGTGTTTATGGATATATTTTGTGTATATGTGTGTGTGTAAGTATATACATATGTACACATATATGTATATGAATATATATATATATATATGCATATGTATATATATCTGTGTGTGTGTGTGTGTGTGTGTGTGTGTGTGTGTGTGTGTGTGTGTGTGTGTGTGATGTGCGTATATGTATATATCTAAATATGTAAATATATATATATATATATATATATATATATATATATATATATATATATATATATATATATATATATCAGGTGTTTGTGTTTGTGCGCGTGCGTGTACTCGTACGTGCGTGCATGTCTGCCCAGATTTCTTTTCAATAATCCAGAGTCACACTGAAAACCACAAAAGCAAAAAAAACCTGGGTCACTGATAAGCATTAACTTCCCAAACGAGTGAGCAGAAAACAGGATCTAATTATTTACTTAAAAATTCAGATCCTTTCCACTTCACTCTTTCCGTCTCACTAAAATTTATGGATGTAAGGCATTACTTATTTACCAAGCTTTGTATTGTTCGATTCTCATTATCATGATTATTATTGTTGTTATTATTATTATTATTATTATTATTATTATTATTATTATTATTATTGTTGTTGTTGTTGTTGTTGTTATTGTTGTTGTTGTTGTTATCATTGTTATCATTATTATTATTATCGCTATTATTTTTATTATCATTATTATTGCCATTATCATTATGGTAATTATCGTCATTATTATTATTATCATCATTATTATTGTTATCATTAGTTATTATTAATATAATTATTACCATTATTATTACTGTTATCACCATCATCATTATTATTATTTTTTTTTTTTATTATTATTATTATTATCATCATTATTATTATTGTTATTATTATTATTGTTATTATTATTATCATAATTATTGTTGTTTTTATTATTATTCTTAATATTGTTTATTTATTATTAATATTATTATCATTATTATGTTTTATTGTTTTATTAGTATTACTTTTATTATTATTGTTATTATATTTTTTATCATTATTGTCATTATTATTATCATTATTGTTATTATCATCATCATCATCATTATTATTATTATCATTATTGTTATTATGGTTATTATTATTATTGTTATTATTATTATGATTATTATTATTATTATTATTATTATTATATTTATAATAATAGTAATAAAGACGATGATTATAATTATTATTATCATCATCATCATCACTGTTATTATAACAATTATTGTTGTTATTATCAGTATTTCTATCATTATCAATATGATTCTTATTATGATTATTATTATTATCCTCTTCATTAGTAGTAGTAGTATTAACAATATTATTATTATCATTATTATTAATGTTATTTTTCCTATTATCATTATTTTTTCATTATTATCATCATTATTATTATTATCGCTATTATTGTTATTATCGTTATTATGGCTGATGTTGTTATTATTATTATTATTATTATTATTATTATTATTATTATTATTATTATTACCACCACTACTACACTTACTGTTAACATTATCAACCATGTCTAACTCGCCTCCTTCGGCAGGTCTGCTCGTGGTACTGGGCGTCCTGACGGCGGCCGCGGCTCAGTCTCTCTTCGACGGCATCGACTTCACCCACGGGGCCAGCGACGCCGAGACCTCGCCTCCTGAGGGCACGTCACTCTTCTCCCTGGACGCCCGGGATGAAGGGGGGCAGCAGGAGTCTCTCTTCGGGGGCGTGAAGATGTCCCACAGCGTCAAGGAGCTCGAGGAAGAAGGAGTACCGCTGGGGTCCCTAGAGAGCTTCAGCCCCTCGAGGAGGGCGACTCTTTCCGAGCTTCAGGTGACGAGTCGGCCCGTTCGGCCTCCCTCCGGACGCAGGGTGGCCTCCGCTACCGTGTCGGTCGGGCTGTCGGGGGCGCAGAGGGGCTCCGGGAGCTCCCTGTTCGACGCGGTTCCCTTTGCTGGGGCGAATCCAAACCAGGATCGAGGCTTTGGGTCCAGCAGCAGCAGGAGCATTGGCAGGGGGCCATCTCCGTTCCATGACGCCCCTGATTATGCTGCATCTGCTTCTCAGGATGATTACGTCGTGGATTATGTGGACGACTATGAGGACTCGGAAACGCAGCCCTCGAAGTTCACGCACAGGTTCCTTCTGCCTGCCGACCAGAACGATGAGTATGGAGTAAGTATAAGAGGAAAATAATACCTTCTATTAACAGAGAGTTGGAATGAGATCTTAAAAAATACGTAACACTTTGATTCCATGCTCTATTTATCTCACTAGATTATATAAGTCATCCCTGAAGATTGTTAGGCTTGTTATTTTCTTCATAGATTTGTCATTAATCAAAGTCTTTTAGACAGACCTACATAGTATGCTGACTGCTCGCCTAACTCAAAGCCTCCTCTCGCGACAGAGCAACGAGAACGACAACGGCGACTCCACCTCGCGCGCCCTCCAGGTCCTGGCTCGGTCGGCGCAGCAGTTGGCGGCCGCGCTGGAGGAAAGGCAAAGCAGCGACCACCACTCCACTTTCCCCCACCAAGTGCAGGGAGACTTTCACTCCGTCCTGGAGACTCTGGCCTCCAAGAACTCCGGATCCAGAGGGACAGGAAGTGAAGGAGCCGACGGAGAAGATGAGACGCCCTTTTTAACGGAAGAGGATTTGTCGAAACTCTCCAAACTCTTCGGCTCCTTGGAGGTTGATAGCAAGGAGGCTGCGGCTCCCCTGGGCAACCAAGACAGTATGGATGAAAAGCAAATTGCTGAGATCAGGCGGAAGCGACTTGAAGATCTGCGCCTGGCTCTCGAAATCATAAGGGATTTTGAAGAGCCTACCTCTGAGGGCGACGAGGGAGACGAGGAATTCGAGTTAATGTTGGCCAAATCACTCTTCAGTAAGAAGATCAACTCCCTGACCGAGCTGAACAGGAAGCAACGAGACTCTTTGGATTCTCTGATGGAAAGCATGAGGAGCAGACGCTCTGATTCTTTCTCTCTCGACGCTCTGTCTCTGTTTCCTTTCAATACGCTTGCTTTTGCTGCTCTTGGTGCAGATACATTGTCTTCCCCAGTTTCGGATACAAGCAGGTATCTCCTTCCTAGCCAGAATGTGGCACCTGCCCGTGATCCAGGCCCGCCTTCCCCTCCTCTAACACTTGGAACTTTAAATTCTTATCTGCCCCCTAACCAGAACCCAGCACCGCTTCGTAACCCTGGCCCACCTTCCCCACCTCCAACAACGGGTCTTGTGAATAGTTATCTCCCTCCCAATGGAAACCCAGCACCTCCGCGGGATCCAGGGCCACCTGCCCCTCCTCCTTCTCCACCTGTCATTGTTCCTGCGACGGCATACACCCTCCCAGCTGTTCAAACACAGTCTAATCCTTCGGCGTCTTACTTGCCTCCACAACCAAGCCCTCAAGCCAACCCACTTCCTCCGACTATCATTTATGCTCTTCCAGCTCTCCCGGCAGCACAGGCGGATGCTGGGCCTCCTGCGCCACCACCCACAACTACAACCACAACACGACGTCCTGCTCGGACTTACCTGCCTCCTTTCCGAGATGAAGTTACCCCTCAGAGAGGTTATCGGCCACCTGCAGTTCCTTTGCCTCTGGAAACTTCTAATGACGACAACTTAAATGACTGGAGACCTTTATCGAATCCAAACAACCACAGAGGCTACAGCAGTGACCCTCTTGACGTCCCAGGTGGAGGACGTGACACTCGTAATGAAACTTCCAGCGCCGTCCACAACTACCACTATCACTACCATATAACAGGAAGCAAGGACGAGATCTTCCAGACCGAGGGCAAAGCCAGCGCAGACAAGCCAGCCCGCGACAGGGTCAAGGAATGTCAGTCCGGAATAGACTGCAGTTTATTTGAGCCTTCACACTTCCTCACAGCACCCAATCAGGCTGATGATTTTAGCGAGTCGTCCTACACCTCACTAGATCAGGAAAGAAGGCCGAGTGCAGACAGGCCACGCCCTCAACCTCCTCTGAATCCACGCCGTCCTTCGCGGGGTTATGGCCCACCGCCTACTACGACGCCCGCTGACCCACCGGCGCCCATGTACGGCTATGGTCCTCCTCGAACAACGACGCCGGCCAACCCCCCGGCCCCTGTGTATAGCTACGGGCCTCCTCCCACGACAACGCCTGCTAACCCTCCAGTCCCTATGTATGGTTATGGCCCTCCGCCGCCCTCAAACCCTCCACCTCCACCTCCGCCTCCACCTCCACCTCCACAAGTCTATGGACCTCCTCCAACAACCCCTGCGACTCCTCCATCGCCTCCCCCAGCAGTGTACGGTGCTCCACCGGCCAACCCACCAGCTCCACCACCAACACTGCCTCCAGCCAATCCCGCTCCTCCATCTCCTCCTCCTCCTCCGCCTCCTCCTCCTCCCACCGCCGCGCCCCAGAACATTTACTTACTGCCCGTCCCAAAGCAACCTAAAGCTCCCCTGGACCCGTTTGCCTTCCTGAAACCGAAAGCTAAGAAGGCCAAGCCAGGGCAGCTGGTGGCATTCGGGCCTC
>NC_061858.1:27222692-27227692 GCF_019202785.1 Penaeus chinensis
TGAATTAACAGCACATTAATTCTAAGGCATCTCACCTCTTGACATTACCTACTGTGTATACTGAAAATATAAACACGAGGCATCTGACGGCGCTAAACCATGCGTGTCACTGTATTTTTTTTGTTTCCTCCCAAAACTGTTGTTTATATTGTTACTTTTTACAGACAGTATTTTTTCCAGATTCAAAGTTTAGACAACAGAAAAGGCGCTTAGACTGATCGAGGGGCTAAGTTCCATTCCCTCTTTGTAGGAGGTTAAGCGCACCTTGATCTGGGCATAGAGCTCTATGTAACTATTCAGTAGCCGTTGCAAAACAATTCAGATACAAATTAGTGTCATTGTTCCTGAGTGTCCCATAACAGTCGCAGGATAAATAGTGGCTTGTGTTTCGCAGCAGTTGCTAAAACTGTGGAGCAACAAATTTGGAATACTGCTCGGTTACTGAACAACTATATTGGGACAGTACAGATGCATTGTTGCTTAACACTGTATCTCGGTCTGGACTAGGCTTTAGGTTAGATGTGTTTCAAAGCTTCATGTATGACTTTTGCCTGTGATTGAAAATGTTAAGTTCTGATACAAAAGCAGTTTCAAATTAAGAGTGTTTTAGGATGTTACAAATTTATAAAACAGACAGATATTCAATTATCATTAAGACGTAAGCTAGAAAATAGTCATGAGATTTATCACTTTTATCTAAATAAATAAATGTGTGTGTATATATATATATATATATATATATATATATATATATATATATGATTGACAAGATTTTCCAGATCATGGGAAACGGTAGTATAAAACATTGCACTCAAAGGTTTATATTATTTCAGTAGGATATTTACAAATCAAAATTTTAATAAGATTCTTTATTATAAGAATATCATTTCCCTGCACCAATAATACAAATATATAATACAGAGAGGATAATGGATAATCAGCAAGGAATTTATAAAGATCAATGCAATCATTTCAAAATGATTATAAAAAGCAAGAATGCCATCGATAATTCTTTCAGATTTTTGGGGAGAAAAGTATTCTAACGTCAGACGATTTTAACTAATTATCTTTACAATTAGTTAATGTACTTTTGTACTATATGATTTGATATTTGTGATAACACATTAGAAGGAAAGCAACTAAGTAACTAACCATTTTGTCTCTATAAATACACATAAATCCATAACGTATACAAAGTCTGTAGTTTTATTAAAGAATTTTGAGATTTTTTTTTTTACTTCGAGTTTCATCATCAGAGCTTTGTATGAGTTGTGGTTTTACATATTTCCTTCACTCTGAGGGTAAAAATAAATTTCCTATACATTCTCTAAACATTAAATCACTTTAATCACAAGCGGTCACAGTATCACACTCGTATGAGCCACTTCGAAAATGTACCAAAATTAAATAAAAAATTTAGATCTTAGAAATCAAACTTTTAAACATTTTTTTTTCTTTTTTGTTTTATCTGCCATACGTTTTCCTACAGATTTCATCAAGGAAAACAGACATGCACAGAATTCAAAGGTCATTACAAAATCAATATGACATACTTTTTTTGTTTAACTATGATGCCACATAATCAGCATAAAAAAACATACTAATTTTAGTGATAATGGTAAAGGTGGAATGTGCTATTTCAAGAGGTGTGTGTGTGTGTGTGTGTGTGTGTGTGTGTGTGTGTGTGTGTGTGTGTGTGTGTGTGTGTGTGTGTGTGTGTGTGTGACTGTATATTATTTTTTGTATTGGCACTTCACCTAAAAAAATCAACGTGAGGGTAGATATGATCAATTTACTCACTTCATTAATGAAAAAAAATATATGACTTAAATACTCAACATATGTATATGAAGTCTGGGCCAATTTTCTTTCTTTTTTTTTGATAAGCATTTACAAACATCTAAGGCAGATACAACAGAGTGATAACCAAGAAAAAATATAGAAAAATATTATATAAATGATAAACTAAAGACATACAGTTACATACATCTATATACACTTCCGGGATAAAGTTAATTAACAGGTTTTCTATACTTTAAATAAAAAAAAACGTACTTGTGATATACATATGAGTTGCATGCCACATTTTTTTTTACATTAAGTGTAATTCACTTTATTAGTGACTTAATTAATATTTTAGCTTACAATTCCTTATAACGAATGAAAATACGATGTGTTAAGTGTATACAAAACTATGAATCGGTGTTTATAATACCAGCAAGAGAAAATATGAAAAATAAATGTCTTTTTCCAGACCTAACTACACTTCAGTTCTTTATCTCGAGATTTAAAACAAACTTTGATATTGTGCAAATAATGGGAAACAATACGGTATACTCTGATTCAGAGAAAAGTACAAAATTAAATATTAATGCTCTATCACGAAGCTTTAATCTCTTCATCAGTGTGGGAAAAAAAGATAAAAAAAACAGGCCACGCTTAAAAAAGGAAAACAAAAAAATGCCTGCAACTTACTGACATTCAGATAATATACATTTTCAGTTGTGACAGTCTATATAGAAGTTACCGTACAGTTATGCAGAATAGACACTGGTATGTTCCGCGTTAAGCCACATGAACTAGAGATACAGGATGTTCCTTTCGTGAGCTTTAAGTAAGTTTTTGGTCTTCTCTTCAACATGTTGATTTTGGAGAGCCCTGGAAGAGAAAGGAAAGAAGTGAATGTCATTTCTTGAATAGCTAACATCATTATTATTATTATTGCTGTTGTTGTTGTTGTTGTTGTTGTTGTTGTTGTTGTCCTTATCATTGTCATTGCCATTATCACTACAATTGTATTATGATTATTATTTTCATTACTATAATTTTCACTATTAATTATTATAATCATGATTACTGTTGTCATTATTACTATTATTAGCAACATTATTACTATTATTAGCAACGTTATTACTATTATTAGCAACATTATTATTATTATTATTATTATTATTATTATTATTATTATTATCATTATTATTATTATTAATATCATTATCGAAAATATACCAATTTTATTATTATCATTATCATTATCATTATTATTATTATTATCATCGTCATCATTGTGATTACTATTATTACTATAATGAATTATGTTACTATGATTATTACTTTATTATCATCTCTATTATAATTATTATAATTTTCACCATTATTTTTAACAATTTGTATTATTGTTATCCTTATCAGTAATAGTAGTAGTAGTAGCAGTATAACAATAATAATAATTATTATCATTATTATTATCATAGTCATTTTCATTATCCTAATCATTATCATTATTATTACTATTATCATTATCATTATCATCAATATTATCATTTTTGATATTACTAACACTAATGATCATAGTAACAACAACAACAACAACAATCATAAAAATAATAATAACAACAACAATAATAATAATAATAATAATAATAAAAATAATAATAAATTTAATAATGATAATAGTAATAATAATAATAACAGTAACAACAACAACAATAATTATCATCATTTTCATCATCATCATCATCATTATTATCATTATTATTATCATTATCATTATCATTATTACCAATATCATTATTATCATTATTATTATGATTATTCTTATCAATATTATTACTATTACTATCTTTGTTATTATTATCAACCTACCATTATCATTACTATTACCATTATTATTGTTATCATTATCATTATCATTATCATTATCATTATCATCATCATAATTACCTTTTTTATTACTATTATCGTTATTATCAATATTATCATTATTATTATCTTTATTATTATTTTTATTATTATTATTATTATTATTATTTTATCATTGTTATTATCATTATTATTATCATTACTATTATTATTACTATTATTATTACTATTATTATTACTACTACTATTATTACTACCATAAATCCATAATAAAATAAACCACAATCTTACGTGTTCGACTTTCTTCCCAAACTTGCTCCAGAAGGTAACTGGGCACTTCATTTTCTTCCCTGTCCTCTCATCGAATATTTGGCAGGCGCTGAAGGGGGGGCAGTAGAGGTGGAGGGAGACGGCACCTTCACTGTGGGAGGCGTTCTCTACACGGTGCAAGCCTAGGGAATCTGTGGGAAGGAGAAAGAGTGTGGTAGAGGTCGTGTCCTACGCTTTGTTGTTGATGGTTGGGGTGTGGGGTGTGGGGGGTGTGGGGGAGAATGGTGGGGGTAGGGGGTGAGAGTAGGGGGTATCGGTCGATTATTGTTTACAACAAATTATCCCTTTTGTGTCAGATATTTATAGTCATATGTATGATTTCCACAAGGTGTCTAGCATTGTCTGTTGCATACCATGTGACAGTGTTTAAAGCGAGTTTCTAGTCTGCTATTACATACTTATATTTATTAGGGTATTTTTTATGTATTTCTGTAGCATGGTAATGAGGTTATTCCAGACGAATGTTATACATCCTTTAAATGTTATATACACATGTAAACTCTACACTGTTATACGAATAGGCGTGACAAAGCTATCTGAATAAATAAATGGTTCAATGAAGAAGAAATACACATGATAATAATAAAATGATAAATAAAATTAACGTGAACTCAACACGTACCATTAATGTAGCACACGCCGTTGAGTTTCAGCATATTTCTCTCGATTTCAACCATTCCTTCTTCATTCTCCTCTGTTCCTTCTTCCTTCGGCCATTCGAACCTCACCTCCTGGAGTGAACCTTCCAGCATCTGTGGAATTGAATCTCATATCACAAAGGGACAAAAGGGTTTAATTCAGTAGACCAAAGGGAAAAATAAAGGCTTGAAGTTCCTAGAACCCGACCAACGTTAAGCTGAGGTAAGTCTCTTCCTTAAAAAAAATAGACGATTTTTTTCTTCGGTTTGAAGCTTATGCTGGAATAAAAAACATGATTTTGAAAGACCTACAGACCTCGTTCAATGTGGAAGGAATCGTATATTTATTCGTTTATTTTTTTTTTTTTTTTATTTGGTCTTAAATGACTT
>NC_061858.1:27232692-27235192 GCF_019202785.1 Penaeus chinensis
ACATGAATTTAGCCGCTACTCCCCCTCCCCCCCCCTCTTGTCAGCAGCGTTGGCACTGGCACTGTTGCTGAAGGGAGTGTGATGACAGGGCTTTCGTGTGCAACTGCGCCGGGTCGATGGTCGCCGCTGGTCATGATAACAGTCTTTAAGTTCATCGTAATTGTTTGCGCGTGTGCTTCGTTCACACACACACACACACACACACACACACACACACACACACACACACACACACACACACACACACACACACACACACACACACACACACGTGTGTGTATAAATATGCATACATATATATAGATAGATAGATAGATAGATATATACATGTACATTTACATATACATGTACATATACATATATATATACATATACATATACATATATATGCGTACATACACACACACGTGTGTGTGTATGTGTGTGTGTGTGCGCGTATAAATATACATATATATAGATAGATAGATAGATAGACAGATATATACATGTTCATATACATATACACAAGTGTTCATACATATATATATACATATATATACATATAAATATACATATATGTGTACACACAAACACACACACACACACACACACACACACACACACATACACACACACACACACACACACACACACACACACACACACACACACACACACACACACACACACACACACATATATATATGTATGTATATACACGCACGTATGTATTTAAATATATATGCGCGCACACATACACATACAATTAATCAACATGTCCTCGTTCACTCTATCATTACATATCATCATAACCTCTCATGTACAATTCTTTTAATCACCGAGCTATATAAAGGAAACAAAATAATTCACAAACACGAGGCAGCATGAATATTTTAGGACTATGCACTACCGTTGTCAGTTATACCATTATTAACATCCTTCTGAAAAAATAACAGGAAATTCTTGTTGGATCAGTATCAGACAACAGTAATGTTATCACGGTCGGGAGTTCTATTATCAGTATCTTCACTCGCATTACTCTGCATTATTTTGATATCACTGTGATAACACTATTTATCAGCTTACTATCATCGGTGGAAGTATATTTATCAAACTATTTCAGCATAATAATCAAGACTGAAGTACACATGAGTGATATATCAACCATCGATCAGTTTTGGAGTGAGAAGGAACCCAATTGAATCAGCTGATTGTATGTGCAATTTGCTGTGCTAGATCATCAATTTCGTGTTGTCATTTGTCCTTGTTCAGTATCCTTTTTTTTTTTCTTACGTTATGTTTCTTGCATGATATTTGTGTTGAAAGTGATGTTTTTTACCAACAAAATTTTTAAAAGTTTATATTTATGCAACTTATGAAAAAAACACGTCGATGGCTCGTTAATATTTTTAGGAAATACACACACACACACACACACACACACACACACAGTTACATAACACCCGCATGCACCGAAAGCACAAACTTCTAGAACAATCCTCGCCTTGCGGGTACCAAGGTCCTTGAGGACGGAAGATTCTACGTATCTAACTACCCAAAACAAAAACAAAAACAATAATAATAATAATAATAATAATAATAATAAATACTACTAGTACTACTAATAATGAAGCAGGTAACTAAATAAATAAGTAAATGAAATAGAAAAATAGCTCTTTCCCTCGCCGCTGCCAAAAGCAAATGGAGAGGAAAAAAAACGGGGCAAAGGATATATCAAACCGCAAATCTGGGTTTTACTCTTTTCTGTTCTATTTCTCTATCCTCCTATTCTTTTCTTTCCTTCCGTCGCATTCTCCTCGATAAAAAAAGAAAAAGAAAAATCAAACTTAGATCACCAGAGCTTACTTGCTTCAATTGCAAGCAAGAAGCTCTCATTGTTTCGCCTGTTGTGCGGTTCAATGCTTAAACCTGCATCTTCGACTCATCCTGTTTACTCTTTTGATCAATAATGACGGAGGTATTGGTCCTGGTGACCTTCTTAACTCAGGATGTGGTTCAGATCTGATTAGGTTAGGAATACAGTCTTTCATACGATACGGAAATGGCGACATAGGGTGTTAAGGTTGATTTTTGCTCGTGTTGCTAATCGGCTCAACATCTATTTGGTTCCTTCTTCCGTGTAATCCTTAATTTACCGTTATGGTTCTCTTTACTATATGATTTTCTCATCTTAGTTCATTATTTTTACAACTATCATTGCGGCAAGCTACATCCGGCAATAGACTTTGGAATATGATTGTTGCGATACGATCTATGCCATAATATCTGGAAGTAAACCAACGCCACATTTTCACTTGTTCCCTCTCTTTCGCAATATAAAAAAGGTTCTTATCACTAAAAATAAAAGAAACAGAAAAAATATGTCTCTTTAAAATCCTGACGACCCCAAATGACGGCAGGTTATTTACCAATAAAACTACAGCAGAGTGGAATAACTTCAATCAAGTGCCGTTCTGCTCAGGATGCGCGTCGGGGACGAAATGAAAACGATTTGCTTTTT
>NC_061858.1:27260192-27262692 GCF_019202785.1 Penaeus chinensis
CATAATTTAAGTTAATAAAGGAGGGAAAACACAGAAATATAAATAAATGTGATAATGAATGGAAAAGACAAATGAACAAACAAGGTTAGTAAAGAAAAGGACAAAGAAAGATGGATAAATCAAATCAATAAAGAAGGGAAATGCCAGACAAATTATTAAAGTTATTAGAAGAGGGGAAACGACGAAAAAAGTCAAATAGATAAAAGTTAATATAGAAGAGGAAAGATTGAAATAGATAAAGATAATAAAAAAGGGGGGAAAAAGAAATAAAGTGGATAAGAAAGAGAAAAAGAGACACATAAATAATATTGATAAAGAGAAAAAAACAAATAAGCAAAATTAAAAAATAAAGAAAAAAAATGATATTAATAATGATGGTAATAATAATGATAACAATGAATTAATAAAAGAATAAATACATGAATGAATAAATAAATAACCGTGGGGTCCATATGAATGATGAAAACACTCTACCGTGTTGATACTACGGTAGAAAAACCCACACTAGAAAAACTAGATTTATTGAAAGTGAGACAATAGTTTCGGAATCCACCTGGATTCCATCCACAGGTCTGAAGAAGAAAGAGAATGACGGGGGTATAAAAGAGAGAGGAAAGGCAACACGGTGACCCGGGGCAGGTGAGGACAAACGAACGGAACGGAAAGCAGGTCAGATCAGGTCGGAGGGTCGGGTGGACTTCCGTTCGTCTGTTCTCACCTGCTCCGTGTTTACGCGTTGTCTCTCCTCTCTCTCTTTTGTACCCCCGCCATTCTCTTTCCTCTTTACAGTGGTAACGTGCCGGCCTCTCACCCGAGGGGTCGGCGGATTCGCGCCCAGCCCAGGCGCGAGAAGTTGCAATTGTCGCCTGGAGGTTATTGCTGTGGCTGGACACCACGGCGGGTAAGGACTAAGCCGAGTCAGCACCAGCTGACACACGTTAGCGAGTCGGCATTGTTCGACACAGGCCGGGCTCCCCTCATGGGCTTAGCCCGGGCGAGGCTCAGCTTCGCATATGGGACTTATCTTTCCTCTTCAGACCTGAGGATGGAATCCAGGTGGATTCCGAAACTGTTGTCTCACTTTCAATGAATCTAGTTTTACATTGTGGGTTTTTCTACCACAAATAAATAAATAATGTTAGCGACAGAGACCACAAGCGAGTAACTCACCTCATACTAAGCGGGCGCGGGGGGGGGGGGGGGGGGGTGTAGGAGCGGTCACTTCCTTCGTCCGAAATTCATGTGAACTATTACGTCATGGGATCTTCCTTTCGGACTTTTCTGGGGCACCTACGACTTGTTATTTCAGTTGTGTTAGTTATTTGAAATCTCTCTCTTTATAAGTTTTTCTTTTCTTTTTTATTGTTATTTCAATTGTTTCTTTTTCGTCAGATCTTCTTTCGGACTTTTTTTTATGTGGATCTACGACTTACAAATTCAATTGTTTCTTCCTAGTATTTTTCTCTTATTATAATTATTACTATTATTTTAATTATCATAATTATTACTATTATTATAATTATCATAATTATTACTATTATTATAATTATCATAATTATTACTATTATTATAATTATCATAATTATTACTATTATTATAATTATCATAATTATTACTATTATTATTTTTATCATAATTATTACTATTATTATTTTTATCATAATTATTATTATTATTAGTGTTATTATTATTTTATTATATTATTATTATTAGTAGTAGTAGTAGTAGTAGTAGTAGTATTATCATTATTATTGTTATTCGTCTGATCTTCCTTTCGGACTTTTTTGCGCATCGACGACTTGCAATTTCAAGTTTTTTTCTGTGTTTTTTTTATTCGTCTGATCTTCCTCTCGGACTCTATTTGCGCATCTGCGACTTACTATTTCCTTCGCTTCTTCTTATGCTTTTTTTCGGTGTCACTGTGGTTCAGAAGAGATAATTAAATGGACGAATAGATCATTTGCCGGGAGAAAGGGTATCCCATTTTCAGAACAAAGAGATTTCAATTCTTTGTCTTAAATCCTTTATACGAGCGACTTACAACCTTCTCCGTAGACCAAAATAAAAAAAACATCTTCAAATTGGCCTTTTTAATCCGGCGGTTATTTTCCCCGTGTGACTCAATAACCTTCCTGTATAAATGTATTGAAGTTTATTATCCCAGTTTGCTATGATATCCAGGACACCGAGACTGGAATAAGAACGAGAGATGGGAAGGATCTTAGGACTGTAGGCTACCCTAAGGCTATAGGGACTGGTGACTTTCGATACCGGTGAAGATAACGAGACTTGTGGAATTGTGGGTTTGAGTTGTTAATGGTACGGTGAATAGAATCACTGGGAGATGTATTTTTAGAAATAGCTAATTAGTTGTATTTTGTTGTCATATAGATAGATAAATCGAGACAGATAAATGGATAGGTAAATTGATTGATAGATAAACAGAGAGAGAGAAAGACAGACAAACAAACGAACAAAGAAACAGAAAGACTGACAAGCT
>NC_061858.1:27272692-27277692 GCF_019202785.1 Penaeus chinensis
TAGATTCATATGTTCCGTTTTTATTCATCTTTAGTCTTTTATCCTTTATTTCTTTCTTTCATCTCTATTCTTCATCTCTATCTTCTATCTCTATCCTCCATCTCTCTTATCCATCTCTATCCTCCATGTCTATCCTTCTTCTCTATCCTCCCTCTCTATCTTCCATCTCTATCCTCCATCTATCTGGTTCCACCATAACTATATCGTCTGCACAATCACACATCTAATACTAAACCATAATAACACATCAGTTAACAAAATAAAACATCAATTAACAAAATAACATATCCCATGGAGCTGGATGTAGTGTTTCCGGCTTGAGTTCACCCATTATCAAAGCAAATACGAATGGACTCAGAGGCGAACCTTGGTGTGTAACCCGACCTTCATATTGAACTATCCTGTCCTACGTTCACTAGTCGTGTATCCTCATGCAATAATGATAACAGTAATGATAATAATAATAATGATAATAATAATAATAGTAATAATAATGATAATAATAATAATAATAATAATGATAATAATAATAGTAATGATGATAATAATAATGATAAGAAGAAAAATTATACTAATAATAATGAAATCTCTAATAATAATTATAACAATAATGATAATAGTAATAATTATAACAGTAATAATAATAATAACAATAATTATGAAAATAATAATAACAATAATTATGAAAATAATAATAACAATAATTATGAAAATAATAATAACAATATCAATAATATCAATAAAAGCCCTAATAATGATAATAACTCCGCAAAAGTAATCATTGATCAATATCATCTTCAAAGCAACAGCAGTATCGCACATAACGACGATATTGATAACGCGAGAGAAAACGCTGAATCATCCAACATTCCTCACAAAAATGGCCGAATATTTACTGTTACCGGTCGACAGTGATATTCATTCATGCAACATCGCTTTATGTCTACGTGAGATCCTACGTGTGCAACTTTGCGTGGCAGGGAGGACGCTATGTCCATTTTCTGTTGACTATGACAATTTTCTGTTGCAAGTTAAAGGTGGTAAGAGATCACCGTGTACACGCCAAGCACGTGTGAATGCAGTGAATAATTGGCCTCACTGCATGCAAGCATTACACACACATATTTGTACATACGCGCATGTGATATCTATCTATCTATCTATCTATGTATATATGTGTATGTATGTATATTTATATATATATATATATATGTGTGTGTGTGTGTGTGTGTGTGTGTGTGTGTGTGTGTGTGTGTGTGTGTGTGTGTGTGTGACAGGCACGGGCAGCTGGTTGACCTGACGTTGCGCCTCAAGGGAAACACCCGGCGCCCTGGTCAAGACAGGGCGTGCCCCACGCACCCACCAGTACTTAAGGCTCAGGATAACCTAGGTCAGAGAGAGTCACTTCACAGAGTACCCGCCGACTGCTTGTCGGGGCAGGCCCCAGCCGCGCGCTCCCCTGCGGGCTGACGACCAAGCATTAAAGGCAAGGTCACACTAGTAACTTGTATGAGGAGATATCCCCCTACACACGAACACCAGTTATTATCGGTAGACGGGGATGTGGTCACACTTGTCAAGAAAGAACCATCGTCCCCGCGCAGCGGTGACGCCGATAGTAAACAAACCACCATGGAGCTTTCCTCCGAAGATGAGTTTTGTGGCTATTTTTCAGCTATTACGGCGCTTACACAGTGTGCATTAGCCCTTGCTGCTGTAAAACAAAAGAAAAAGAGGCCAAAAAGACTGTGGATGAGAAAGTGGCTACAAAGAAAAGATAAAAATGTAAGCAATAACTTGCTAAAAGAATTGCAAATTGAAGACGGCCGTGGATTTTATGAATATCAATATTTATGAATATCGACCTTTTTAAGTTCCTACTTTTATAATTTTCCAAGCTGGTCTTCCACAGAATCTCATTCATCCTTATTTTCTCCAGAAAAGCGAAAGTAATTTCGGATGAGAGCTCCATTATGCCAATCCTGCTGAATGTTTGTGTTTACGTTCGATGGTCAAGCGAGTAACCCTTCAATAATCTATTCATACTAATAAAATATTATTGTACATAATTATTTAAATTACTTATATTTATTTAGGAGAGGTTTATTTATGTACTGGTTATTATATTTAATATTTTAAAAAAGGATAAATTATAAAATAAACATTATAGTTTTTGTTTTGATAAGATCTCTCCCCCACTAGCGAACAACCAAATACCAACACAGCGGGCTATTGGTTTTCCATCGCTAGCTGCGAGGATCGCCAGCTAGCTGCAGACGTTTTCTATATACACATGGGGATCCCTAGCTACAAGTTACGAGTGTGACCAGGGCTTAAGCCTTTACCAAGAAGACTTGTATCCGTGTGAATATCTGTGTTGCTTACGCTTCTCGAGAAAAGAGGTTAAGCCAACCGTCCCTTTCACTACTCCTGCTAAACCATATGTTTAAGGTGTTATTTAATAGCCTTTACAGTGTGTGTGTGTGTGTGTGTGTGTGTGTGCGTGTGTGTGTAGGAAAAACTATTCAGTTATCCATATCCTTATCTAGATCATATACCTATATCGACATCTATCTATCTATCTATCAATCTGTCTAAATATTTATAAAGTTATATATATGTGTGTGTGTGTGTGTGTATGTGTGTGTGTGCACATACACATGTATGTATATGGGTGTGTGTGTTTGCGATAACTCTTTGGCAGTGACACATTTCCGGAGAAACCAACTGTTCACTCGCGCCATGTTGTTTCCGGTGGAAGGCGGCCACTTCCTTTTCTCTTAGCAACGCCCTAGAGAAACCAGGTGAGAAGTAAGCAAGTGTGACCTGGGTAATGCAGTCTGCGTCCTGATCTCGCCTGTAGCAGTAACCTTGACAATGCTACGACGCCTCCATACCAGAATCTCCACAAACCACGTGTCCGTTCTTGACAATAAAGAAGCTAAACAGAAACGGACTTTTTCCTTCGACCTGCCAGATAATATAGACCTAGAGGTTCTCTCGTAACAGAGGCTATTATAGTGTGTGTGTGTCTGCCATTGATGAGGACACCAACCATCAAGTGGAGACTGCCAATTTGGAAGATCACCGAATTACTGTTCGTCAGCTTGCGAAAGATTTCAAGATTAGTGGTAGGTCTGTTGACAAGCTCATTCGTGACCATCTGCATATGCAAAAGTTGTCTGCTCACTGGTTTCCCAGTCTCCTCACATCTTTCCATAAGCAGGGTCGAGTCCATTGTGCCAAGAAAACCACGAGGACTTTTTTGACAGGCTAATTATGCAGGGCGAAACTTGAGTCCATCACTATGATCCAGAAATTAAGGCCCAGGCATTACAATGATTCACCACTCCCCAAAAAGGCACGTGCCACACCTTTGACAGGCAAGGTCGTGCTCACAGTCTTTTAGGACCAGCATGGAGCAGTGATGATGGATTTCCTGACAAAAACTACTACAATCAAAGGGCTTACTGTACTTCAATGCTTCACTGCTACATACATTGTGGGAGTCGATCAAAACCAAAAATGTTAACCAAAGGTGTCCGCATCCTACAAGACAACACCCCTGTTCACAATTCTCACATTGCCCAAATGGAAGCGCGGTCCTGTAGCTATATCAACCTCAATCATTCTCCATGTTCGTCTGACTTTGCACCATCTGGCTTTCACCTTTTTCCGTCCATGACGCTGATTTTTTTAAGTATCTTCATGGCTTCAAACGCAATCTGCGGACTTCTATAACTCCTTCTGTAATATAAAATATTTGGTGAGTTAAGTGCATGTATGTATGTTTAGGTGAATATATATATATATATATATATATATATATATGACTATATATATGTATATGTGTTATATATATATATATATGCATATATATATATATATATATATATATATATATGTATATATATATGTATATATATGTATATGTATATGTGTATAAACATATATATTTATATATATATACATATATATATATATGTATCTGTGTGTATGAGAGAGACAGACAGAAAGAGAGAGAGAGAGAGAGAGAGAGAGAGAGAGAGAGAGAGAGAGAGAGAGAGAGAGAGAGAGAGAGAGAGAGAGAGAGAGACAGAGAGACAGAAAGAGAGAGAGAGAGAGAGAGAGAGAGAGAGAGAGAGAGAGAGAGAGAGAGAGAGAGAGAGAGAGAGAGAGAGAGAGACAGACAGAGAGACAGAGACAGAGTGACAGAAAGAGAGAGAGAGAGAGAGAGAGAGAGAGAGAGAAAGAGAGCGAGATATGCATGAAGTGAGGAAAGTCTGTTATTAATTATTTTTCTCCGACTTATCTTAGCAACCTCTGACTGCTTTTCGTTTCTAATAAAGAGAAAAATAACAAATCTGATAAATTCCTCTGATTCCAAGGCGCAGGTTCTCACGTACACATCATGTAAATCTGTCTGAATATCTTATACATATATATGTGTACGTAATGGCTAATGGTTAAACATGCTAGACATCAAAGGTCATATAACACGATGGTAAAGTATTGTGGCGAAGATGATAAAAACAAGTTAACGATTAGGATACGTGGACAGAAGAAGAGGAAGAAGAAAAGGAAAAGGAAAGGAGGGGGGAGGGAGAGAAGAAAAGACCATGCGAAATTAGCTGAGGCGAGGGCTGTGGTCCAAGGTAGGAGGGGCGATTCCCTACATCGAGCCTCAATCTCCGTGTCTTAAGCCCCCCACGACAGCAACGAGCAAGGGATTGGGGGTATGTGTGTGTGTAAGTTATGTACATAAAAGAACATTAAAAAAAAAGCCACTACCAATAAACAGATTTCGTTCAGAATATTATTATTTTTTTTTTTTTTTTTTTTTACAGATTAGGGATATGCATTGTTTGTTTGCTTGTGTGTGGGGGGGGGGGGGGAGGGGGGATATTCTCAAATACACACACTTGCTCATGAACTTAAGAGTTCATATGTTTGTGTGTACTATATTTTCCAAGCAATCTCTCCCCGATATGCCTTCAGAT
>NC_061858.1:27282692-27285192 GCF_019202785.1 Penaeus chinensis
CGAGCATTTATCACCAAATCATGTTATAACATTATCAAAAAATAGTGGTATCTTCATATATATTTATGTCACCAACAACAGTAACTTTACAGTAACTTCACAAGAATTAAGATGTAGTTACTAAATAACAACAATGAGAAACAACTTTCTTCAATACATCAAGATTACAAAGAAGTAATGCAATGAAGTCCTCTGGTACAAGTTTTTGAGCTGTCATTAAATACCAGAGACAATATCTCTTTATTTCTTTCTACATTCAGTGATGACAAGCATAGTGGGACATAACAGTAGCATCTCACTTTTAATCTGCTGTCCTTTTTTTGGTATTCACAAATTTCCTGCAATGACTCTGTAGGTCTCCGACCTACAGGAATTTGCATGACTTGAAACTTACCCTAGGTGAGATTCGGTACTTAATTTTCTAAAGGAAAACCATAATATCCTCATTATATGGGACTGGCTAGACTCAAATCCAAGAACTTGGAAGATGCACACTTTCATCTCTTGCTTTGAAAAATTTCCTTTAACAAAGTACAACAAGAATCTAGTGTTCCATCCCATGAGCAAAGTCTATGCATAAACTCTAAATATCATCTCCGTTTGTTAGAGTCAACATATTGCCTAATTACAAAACAAACAGAATATTCATTAATACAAATGCTAAAAGGAATTTAAAGCTCCAGTCTTTTAGCATCAATACTGGTAGAATCAATGATTACATTAGTGATTCACATTTCCTCACCACAAATTTAAGCTACCATCCACAGCTGGTTCAACCCCAAATTATTGCAAACATGTGAACATTACCGGAAGAACATTTTTTTTTTTTCCAAACAAAAAGAAAACAAATATCTGCATTACCAACCATTTGACATAAAGTACAAAAATATATAAAAAAATGGAACTGAAAAAAAAAATCTTAATTCAGTAAAAAAATGCCTTACTGCTGGGACCACCTTGAAAGCCATCATATTTCATTATACTTCATAAGACTTACACATTACAATTGGCCATTTTAGTGCAGCAAGAGCTGATAACAGTGCTTTACATACGAAACACATAACTTAACAACAAATTCCCTTTCCATGTATTTCTCTGATCATTATTGTCAGTTAATTTCAGTTTTTGATGTACCACTTATGTCTAAACATTACATACTGTAGCTGAAATAAATATATCACAGATTTATAACTGTGTACTGCACTATTCTACTAACTTTAACCTGGACATTTGCTGGCTACTGTAAAATACTAATAGTTACGAGAGGCAAACTTAAGTCAATTGTCCTTGAATGAAATGGCACCATAGATTTTCTATTACACTATGATAAACTGAAAATTGGTAAATTACTTTGATTGTAGGTTCTGCATCTCCTACTCTGATATACAAGAAGTCCCAACTTTCTTGTATATCTACCTGACCTCCTATTTCATGTCTCTAAACATTTTGTTTCTTATTCTTACACTATCTGTCCTTCCCTCTTCTAATCCTTCAATCTTTCTTTGTTTCCTCAGTGGACTTTCATGATACTACCTTGAGAGCAAGTGGAGACATAAAAACAAATCCCAGAGACATATCAGCTGTTAGTACATACTGCTCTGTAAGTGGGTAAAAAATGCATGGCTTCATCATATTGTTCATGAAACCATGCACAGTAGAAGACACACTGTAGAATTTGTAGGAAGATATAACAGCTAGAGTAAAGAAAAAAACTGTACATTGCATTCAAAGCCCAATATTTTTACTCATATATTAGAGCCCTTCTCAGGATCATGAAGCAAAAAGAACTGGATCTCTTTGGTGTTTTCATCTTCAAAGGAGTCTAGTATTTGGTGCAAATACTGTGGATTTTAGTGTTAAATTGGTATATCTTTTTAATTTATTTGTTTATTTCAAGACGGTGAATTTTCAAGTAAATTTTGAGGTTCCAAAATTGAATATGAACTTATCACAATTCAATTCTGAATCAGTATATACTTGTCATAGGTTAGAAGTAATATTTAACTTCTATTTTTGAGTGAAGTTGGTCCTATTAGATTTTTTTTATATCTTTGCAAAACTCTCCTTCCATTATTACCAGTAAAGGTTTACAGGATGATACAAATTAATTTACCTCACACTCAAAATACTTTAAATGTGAGCATTCATACCTATAGATATGGAGACAGGGGATAAACAACAGTTGTTCCATGTACTTAACAGTTAGCAAAGAGATTCATTGTTAGACTTAAGTCAAAGAAGGAACCATCTGGGCTTGAAAATTATGGATGAAACTTCTTTTGAGCATGTGAATTTCACAGAAGAATTCTTATCATAAAAAAGAGACATAACATTTTGTACTCTCAAATTTCTTATCAAAACAGACCTCATTTCCTTTAAACTTCATAATAATAATTTTTAAAAAATGCTGAAAATCATCTCTAGTCTCACCCTCTGCTACCATAATCAGTGTAGGATTTGTTCAACCTGTTTTCTGCTCGCACGAGGGAGCCCAAAGAGA
>NC_061858.1:27292692-27295192 GCF_019202785.1 Penaeus chinensis
CTTTGGAAATTCAATCTTTTCCCCTTATTATTGTAGGTATTATCAATTCAAAAAGTTGGACTCATCTTTTTTTTTTTTTACACCACTAGACTGGTTAGTATAAACATGTTGCAGAAGAAAATGGAAATGGAAAGAGTTCGCTTTAATACTTGCATACCTTTCTACTTCAAAGAGAAAAAAAACACTTCAAGACGTTATTCCTCATTTCAAACCATTCACTTGCAATAAAATCCCCACCAATTTGGGCCTCCGATGATGCAGTGCATCATTGTAATATGCCATATAAATTGAATTTGAAAAATTAAATATAACCTCTGACCTTTAGAAGGGGAAAGTATAATTCAAGGAGGCATTTTTTAATACTAAGGAGGAGGGGGGTGGGCAAAAATTAATTCATTCTTTAAAACTAACTCCTGACAGATAGTAAAACGGGGGGAGCACCTCTGAAAAAGTGCAACCCCTTTATATACTGCCATGGTGATACATGTGGAAGTGTATTGCCAAGCCCAACCATGAGACTGCCTGGTATACATTTATAAATAGTAATAAACATAAATGATCGTCATGCATACAAGAGTAAAAACATTTTGATCCATGGTTCTGTATTCTCATTACAGCCGGTGAATACTAGAATCAATTGATAAATCTTGTGTTGTGTTTACACTACCCATTTCCATTTTCTTTGCTACAACCTTTGAACTTAAAATAAACTAGGGTTATGAATGGGTTACAAAGTTGCCGGTGCTATTCCTACAAGAAGCTCAACCACGAATGCCGTGAGTTGCGTGCAGACTTCCTATTCTCTGAAATGGCCATCTTACTCTGGTTGTCTTGAGGTCTAAGCACTCGTTCAAGGACTGTGTTTATTGCCTGTATCCATCTCGCTCTCTCGTCTGACGTCGGCGCTGACATAACATAGGTCCGTTCAGGGGTGGTCAGGGAAAAGGAGAAATCTTGGTCTTTACAGCCCCTTGGAGCACCTTCTTTAATACTGTAGTTGTCATCCTTGTGGCCCAGGAAGATTTCTCCTCGAGGATAGGCATCCTTCAAAATAAAAGACATTTTTGATACTCTTGCCAAACTATGGGAAAATTTGCTGTGTTGTATTTGGGTAAATTGTGGCAGATCTGACTTCATCTTACCTAGATATATACAAAGTTTTACATTATAATAAGTATGCAAATGTGTATGTAGAATTTAACACACTCCATAGTACCACTATTATATTTCCATGTAAACCTAAAGCACTCCCAGTTACCAATGATAATCATCATATCAGCACAAATATTGCTAGACTGGACTACCAGTTTTGGAGGGGTTGTTGTTCCAGGTAGAAACAGACAGACATCAGAGACAGAGACATAGAGATGAAGACTGAAACAAAAATAGGGGCAAAGACAAAGAGACAAAGACAGAGACCTTGAACACGATAGAGAGATAGAAAGATATACAGATGAAACAAAGTTCCATCACTGAAGAGAAACTTACCATTGGCCCTTCGTGGTACATCAATTTGCGGTCATCCAGGATAAACCACCTTTTTCTGTAGGCATCTCTCTCACTTGGACCTGTTTTTGACAGCCATCCCTCAATAACAAAGTCTGTTGTTAAGTATGGCACCAACTGTAGAAGAAACAAAGAGACAAAACATTCAATTTCCAGATCTAATTAATTGATGTAGAAAATTATCCTGAAAAAAAAGACAAACATTGCAAAGACAAAGAACATCACTCACAATAAGCATTCTGACGAAAAATATATCAGCTTAAATATGATGAAAAGAACAATAAATAAATAAAAATACAATACATTTCTTATTCTTTCAAACCCTGTAATATTTCTTACCCCGCACTAGAAAAAATATTTAAGAGTTTAGACACACCCAAAAATGCAAAACAATGAAGGAGCGATATCAAGAGATTTAGCATAATCAATAAAATATTAGTAATATATAATGTTACGGATACTCTTCAAATAAATCAAAATAGGGTGTTAACTGTAAGCTAAGGGGGGGAGGGGGGATAGCTATGGAGTAATCCTCATCCATTTTCACATTAGACATACATAAAACTTTAAGGAAAGACCTCACCGACTACTCAAATAGCTCTCCAACCTAAAATAAAAAACAAATAGCAATATAATAATACTAGCCTCTTCAGCACTGGCACTAGGATAGGCCACCATCAGCCAATTTAGTTTTATGGATCTAATAGCTGTGTACCAGTGAATAATGGTTTCCCCGCTTTCGTGGTAAACGTAGATGTGTCTCGTGGACCCCTCGCACATGTAGGATAGCTGAAGACCATTTTCTTGGTTCATTTTATTTGGGGCCAAACAGACATTCAGTTCTGAGAGGTTTATGGTTGCTTTTGGCTCCTTTGCATTCTGAAATAGTGGAAAATACAGTCATGTATATATTGAGTCTTTTCAGTGAATCAACACTATACAACAAGTACAAACATCTGACTTAAAAGACTCCATGGATTGATGTAATCCTTTT
>NC_061858.1:27300192-27305192 GCF_019202785.1 Penaeus chinensis
TGATCATTGTTACTGTCATCATTACTATTATTATTGTTGTTGTCATTATCATTATTATTATGATTAAAACTCTTATCATTATCATTATCATTATCATCATTATCATCATTATCATCATCATTATTATTATCCTTAATATCATTATCCTGTTCACTGTCATTAATATTATCATCATTATTATTAAATTATTAATGTCATTCTCATTATCATTATTATCATAATTACTATGAACATTATTATCAGAATCATTACTATTTTCATAATTAACATCATTTTGACCATCTTCATCATCTCATCACTTTATGACCATTATTTATAACATCCCAAATACCAACTACCATTAATATAATCAACAGCATGATCATCAAAATAATTTACATCCTTATATTTCCATTTCAAAACAAGCTGCTAAAAAGTTTTAAGTATTTCATGTAAACTGATTTCTTTTACAATACCTAATACAAACAAAGAATTACCTACGAGACCAGCCACCCCTTCAAAATTAATTGGACAGATAATAACACTAATGACGTTCATATACACAAATTGCAACGTATTTCCTGGGTGTGAACTGTGCCTGAATCATTGGGATTACCTGTGTTTGCTTCCTTAGGATATTCACACGTCCAGTTGTTGAAAGGAAATACACACGGTCACTTTAAAGTATTCATTCTGATATTTCTGAATACAGTTTCCCATGCCTTTTAAGGACAACAGAGCTCAAAGCTTCATGTGAACAGGCTGGGTAAAATACATATTTTCAATTGAAAGGATATACACACTGTCAATTTAAAGTATTCATTCTGAAATTTCTGAATACAGTTTCCCAGGCCCTTTAAGGACAACAGAGCTCCAAGCTTCATGTGAACAGGCTGGGTAAAATACATATTTTCAATTGAAAGGATATACTCACTGTCACTTTAAAGTATTCATTCTGAAATTTCTGAATACAGTTTCCCAGGCCCTTTAAGGACAACAGAGCTCCAAGCTTCATGTGAACACAGGCTGGGTTAAATACATATTTTCAATTTACTTTAAGACTTGATTACCTAAGCTCAAATCTTTCTAACTGTGCAAGCAAGGCATTGGGAATAATTTCCATATTGTTCTTTAAGATTAAAAAATTCATTTATTTCTAAAGCTATCAGGTAATATATTCATATAAGAGACTTGAGCAAAGTTTCCAGATAAAAATATTCTCCTTTATTATTCGAAGACATACTACTAATTTGCAGACATGCAATTTAAACCTCTCCTTCTCTTGCTTTTTAAGACATGAAATTTCACACTAGCAATAAAACACATTAAATGGCTAAATAAATAAAGAAAAAAAGGTTTAACTAGCTAACTTCTTTTGCACACATGATCCCACCTGATTAATGATTCTATAAATATTCTTTAGCATTACGGGGGGGTCCTCATGTGGGGAAGGGGAGGGGGGGTAAGCAAGGCCAGGAATTAGGGAGAGAGGGAGATGGAGAGAGAGGGAATAAGAAGAGAGGGGAAGACACAGTGAGGGGGAGAGTTAAGAAGGGGAATGTCAGAGAAAGGGAGTGAGAGAGAAAGAAAGAGGGGAAGAATGGGTGAGGGGAAAGAGGAAGAACAGGAGGAGTGGGGAGAAGGGAAGAGCAGGAATGGAGAGAGACAGTGAAAAAGGAAGGGCAACAGGGAAGGTGGTGAATGTGAAAGCGAAGATGTAGAGTGGGGAGAAGGGGAGAGGGAAATGGGAGAGAGGGAAAGTAAGTGTTGGGTGAGGGGAAGGAGTGGTAAGGAGAAAATGGAAGGGGAGGAGAAAAGAGGAGGAAAGAGGGAGAAAAGAGGAAAGAAGGAGAGAAGGGAAGATAGAGTGAAAAGAAAAGAGGGGGAGGGAATAGATAGAGAGAGAGAGAGAGAGAGAGAGAGAGAGAGAGAGAGAGAGAGAGAGAGAGAGAGAGAGAGAGAGAGAGAGAGAGAGAGAGAGAGAGAGAGAGAGAGAGAGAAGGAAAAGAAGGGAGTAAGAAAATATTACAACTCCTTTCTCCCTTTACGACTTCGGGAGGGGGAATTTCTGCTAGCTTATTAGAGCATGAAACATGAAAAAAAAAAGGTTCTGTGGTTTATATAGATGATAATGGGGTGATTTATGGTTCATTTCCTTTTGCTTAATAGTCAGTCTCACTTCAGGTTTCCCTAGATTAATGGCTTGAAAATGAGTAATAAGCTTTCCGAATATACCAACTAATGTGAAGAGCATAATATTAAAGATTTAGTTTTAGAAATTGAACTCAAATATATTAATAAATTGTGTCTACTTTTAATACATGTCTAAATCATATTCCACTAATTATTTCATATAACATCCAACTTGGCACTTCACAGCAGGTCAGTCCCCCCCCCCCCATTTTTCACTAGAAATTTAATACTAAACTGATGTATGATTTCTCTTTAACCATGCAAATTTTATTCCTCTAGCAGAATAAAATGGAAAAATGAAAACCACCACATACCCTTGAACTTCAAAGCTCAACATAAAATCATAAAACCTCCTCCTCCTACTACAAACGGTTATCAATAATGCACATGCAACATGCATTCACTGAACGTTGCTCCCGTGCCCATATTCCTCCACGCCTCGCCTTCACATACCTCCGGCAAGTAAGAGAAATAGGCAAACACTCCCCTTCAAGCATGGCCATGAACCCTTGACACTTGGCTGAAGGGGAAAAATACCCCCTTGCTCCTCACTCCTTCACACAGACAGAAAATACCACTCGATCACTCTATCATGCTATGCTTTCACTCTATCATGGTGTCCTTTCACTCTACATCATGGTATCCTAAAATACCCCCTCCTCACTCCTTCACACAGACAGAAAATACCACTCGATCACTCTATCATGCTATGCTTTCAGTCTATCATGGTATCCTTTCACTCTATATCATGGTATCCTACAACTCCCCCTCCTTACTCCTTCACACAGGCAGAAACCACCACTCGATCACTCTATTATTACCTTATGTCACTCTATATCACAGTATCCTTTCACTCTATATCACGGTATCCTTTCACTCTATATCCTGGTATCCTACAATAACCCCTCCTCACTCCTTCACACAGACAGAAACCAACAGTCGATCACTCTGTATCACGGTTTCCTTTCACTCTATATCATAGTATCCCATACTCGATCACTCTATCATATCCTTTCACTCTATAATGGTCCCCCTTCACACTATCACATCCCCCTTCATACTATCACGTCCCCCTTCACTCTACCACGTCCCCCTTCACTCTACCACGTCCCCCTTCACTCTACCACGTCCCCCTTCACTCAATCACGCCCCTTCACTCTATCACGTCACTCTACATCATGGTATCCTCCTGGTATCCTTACGTTGGTAGCCACAGTCAGCACACTCGCAGTTCCCCGCGAGTTTCACGAGGTCAGCGATCCTGCGAGAATTCCTATCGGTCATTGTGTTCCTCTTTCCTCACTTGCGACACACTGTAGGGGGGAAGAGAGGTTCCACTGGCATTATTTTCAGACTCGGCGGGAGTCCTTTTTCGGGAGTGAGAGAGTGGTTTCAAAAAAAAAAAGAGGAGGGGGAGGGGGTGTGTGTGTGTGAGAGAGAGAGATTGACACGTCTTTCCTCCACCACGTCTGAGCCACTACTGCGATGTTGGGAGTCCGACAGCGAGGATTTACTCTCTTTTTCTTGTGTTATTATTTTACGGGGGGAATTTGGTCTTTCTTGGGGGTTCTTCGTGGCGGATTGGGTGGATGGATTGTGCGATTCGGTTCCCCGCTGGGTGTGGTGGAGGTGCGGAGCGGAATAAGGGAGATATATGGGATTTATGTTGGATAGATACTACTGAATAGACGCACCCTAATGACGTCATCGTGAGTGTTGCCAGTGCGTTCATTTGGCCTACATATTTTTTTTATTATTTTTCTAAGGTCAAATATTGGTGTTTTTTGTTTTTTTTTCAGTTTCAAAGAGCAAATTGTATTTCGTTCCATAGCCAAGAATTGCGAGGGAGCATATCTTAAGGTCATGGCAGGAACTTCCAATGCAACTGAGGAAGTGCCTCTGTGTCATAGAAGAAGGCACAGCGATCACTAATCCTTGACAGAGACGTGACATGTACTTTACCAAGATCAGATATATATCTTTCGTCAGGAATCGCATGTCAATCAAATTAACTTCTATCTACACCTCACAAAACACGTATCTCATTATCAACACCGATATTTCCTAAATTATAGTAATACTTCTTAAAATATCTGCAATACTGGCGATACATGAACATTTCTGGAAAGGATGAAAACTCTTGAAAAAAAAATGATGAGTGCCTCTCTCTTTCCTTCCCGTGAGTCACTTACGTCAGTGAAAATGCCCCAGTGTTTGTTCAGATCACGAATTTGAGAGAGGAGATGAATTTCTTTCTCTTATTTTTCGAGGGAAACTTTCTCTGGGCTCCTGTGAAGTTTGCGATAATTAAAACATAAAAAAAATAATCATTAATGCCTGACCATAAACTCTGAACCGGAAGGAATATGGATCACAACTTTTCAGTCAGTAAATCACCCCCCCCCCCTTAAGAAAATAAATACAGATAGAGAAAAGAAGAGACCTCACACACACCCACACTATTAAACGACCATACAAAAACACAAATAAACAAAATAAGTAAATAACTTGAACACGCGTTAAAACATTCCAAAGGCCAGGCGTTATAGCATGGGAGACTGAGATTTGCCAGCGTGAACCCTTGACATTTACAGCTCGTGGATTTGCGTGTTGCTGTCCATTCCTAGCAAGAGTGTGAGATGTGTTATAGTACAATTTGCTGCTTAAATCAGTTCAAGTTGTTTTAGTTTACGAGATTATGTTGTTGATGTACGAGATAGGAATGAATGTTATCAGATGGCTGTTATCTGAAATATTTTTATTGACTGTAAGATACATCAGCGCTTGGATTTTGTACGTGGTTAGTCATCACTCATGTGAAAGCAATG
>NC_061858.1:27307692-27312692 GCF_019202785.1 Penaeus chinensis
ACATTTTGTTTTTCTTGTTTTTACCTCTTTTACTTCTTTTTCCTTCCTATTTCTACAACAAAAAGTGAACTTCGTATATGATTTTTTTCTGTAATAAAGTACGTCATTTTCTGCTTTGTTTACGGTTTTATTTTATTTTCCCATTATTTCATTAGTCACCGAATTAAAACGGAATTATCCTGACTCCTTTCCTGTATCAAGTACCGTCTCTACATGCGCGTGCATCCGTCACACAAACAGGAACTACCAAGGAAAACCCGCTGATAATGAAAATGTCGCTTCCACACCACGTTGTCAGAGATGGAATACCGTCCACTTAACCCACAACATCCGTTTCAGACATTGCTTACTGCCTTGTATAATCGAGCAAGAATACTCCTCACTTAATCTCGTCATGGTCATCACTTCAAGATTATTTATACGTAAGCCATGTGGAGAACTGTCTTGACCATGACGGCAAGCTCTTGACTGCTCGCTATAAATATTTAGATAGAGATAAGGACAATCAGTGTGTGCAAGTGTAATGAGGGGGCGAGGAGGAGCGGTCGGGAAGGAAGAAAGAGAGAGAGACAGAAAGGAGGGTGACAAGACGTAGATGCATTGGGAAATGGATTATCATATGCAGTAGGTAGATGACCAGAGAGACAAAAACAACAACAAAAAACACAAATTAATATAAAAACAGTAGACACAAGAGCAGAGACACAAAGGTAATGAGCCAGACAGACAAACAAATATGATAGATATGACGACACATCTGTTGTTCTGTGAAGCGAGTGCACCAACAGGTATAGGGGTAGCCAGGAGGAAGCGGCCTTGCAACCAGACAAGAAGGGTTCTTTGTTAAACTCTGGCCAACAGTAGCTTCTTTATTCCCTTGATGAGCGCTATAATGAGACCATGATACTTGTTCGTAGTATTGCTCTTACGAAATACGAAATGAAACTTGGCCATGTACTTTCCTCTGTCTAAAACGTACGGTTTAATACCCACGAGCTTAATATTCCATAGGGAACTGACTACCTAGATTTGAGTATTGTTACATCATTCTTCTTCCCGTTTTAATTAATTTGATAAAATGGACTGGAAATGAAGACGAGAGATCAAACATCTTATCAATACAGCATTTCCCATTTCTCAACTTCTTACTAGGAAATCCACTGGTCAAGCAATTCATCAGTATATCTGCTTGCTATGTGTTTATTCTTTTTAAGTGCATTATCCTTTCCAATACTTCACCTGTTAATCCTTATCCACATCTTTCATTCACAAGTAACCATGCATTTCACGGAGTTCACACCTACTGTACATAAACTTGTATAGGCCAACAGCACGGTAAGCAAGGTTAAGTTCAAGCGATATTACAGGAAGCTAGTGCCTTGCCCCGAATAGTTGTTGCTTAAGTCCGACTGGATTTTTTTTAGGATTGACAGAGGTACTATATGTATATCCGGGATTACTGATTTTGTGTGAATGAGGTAATGTGGCTTATAGAACTTCTTATCAGAACGTCGGAATTCTACTGTTGATAAGCCTGTCTTCTGATAATATTACTAGCAGGTGGATTCGACAAGATAATAATGGGATTTGTTTATACTATATACACTGCCTTTTATGTTGTTAATTATATTTTTATATATATTTTTTATCCCCTCTCTCTCTCTCTCTCTGTGTGTGTGTGTCTGTATATGTATATATATATATATATATATATATATATATATATATATATGTGTGTGTGTGTGTGTATGTGTGTGTGCGTGTGTGCGTGTGTCTCTGTGTGTGTGTGTGTGTGTGTGTGTGTGTGTGTGTCTATCGATTTACCTCTTTCCTTCCGTCTCGCTATCAGTCAAACTCTATCTTTCTGCCTCTGTATCTCTCCATCTATCAGTGTCTCTATTCTCTCCATCTCATAGGAAAGAAACTGGAACAGAACACAACAGAACACGTCCATACTCAAGGTTTGGGGGATGAGAAGAGTGTGTGTGTGTGTGTGTGTGTGTGTGTGTGTGTGTGTGTGTGTGTGTGTGTGTGTGTGAGGGAATGTGTGTGTGTGTGTGTGTGTGTGTGTGTGTGTGTGTTGTGTGTGAGTGTGTGTGTGAATAAGGAGGTGGAAGGGGGAAGGAGTGGCAGGGGCATTGTGTATACGTGGGTGGGGTGGCGGAGTGGGATGGAGTAGGAGGAAATATACGGGGTGTGTAGAACGGGAGTGTACTTGGAAGATATATGGAAGGAGTATTTACGTGTTTGTGTATTAAGGAAAGTTAGAAAGAGGGTGTATGTGTGGGGAGAAGGGGAGTGGAAAGTGAAGCAGGGTGTGTCAGGAAGATGAAAAAGGGAAGGAGGGTTAGATGAGGGGAGGGGGTGGGGCGTGTGTGTGTGTGGGGGGGGGGGGGGGGAGGAGCAGCTGCGAGGGGTTTGAGTGGGTATCCTGAAACTTGAAATCCTGACAGTCTCAACAGTGTCTCTGATTCATGCCATTCTCTCCTTCCTTTGGACACAAACACGAAATTCTCGGTATCGATGTATATTTATTTATTTTTTCCTTGCTTGGTCTTCAGTCTGTTCATTTATTCATCTCGTGCGATTGCTTTATTTTCTTTGTTTCTTTCCCTTTTTCTTTTTCTTTTTCTTCGTTTATGTCGGGCGTTGGATTACGTGAAACGTGTCTTTCATTTTTTTAAGAAGTTATGTAAATGTGATTTCTGAGGAAAAATGGTGACAGATTACCTTAATAATCTGTGTTTAATTATACCTTCTGTATTGTATTATATATTTGAATCAGTGTGTGTGTATGTGTGTGTGTGTGTGTGTGTGTGTGTGTGTGTGTGTGTGTGTGTGTGTGTGTGTGTGTGTGTAAAACAATCAGTAATTCTCGTAATTATTCTCAGTGGCATAAATAGCATCTTGACCCCGCAGCGGCCCATCGCATACTTTTAATAAGATAATGCAAAGTGAAGGAATCGGCACTTCCACTGTGATGATATGAAATTCCATAGTCAATCTGTGCCTGTCGATGTCCCTTCATCTTCGTTTGCGATGCTCACTCAGCGACAAGGCTGCATGACACACATACGCAGGTGCTTTGCCATGTGGGGAGCTCATACGGGATAGTTGCCATATACTCAATTCTTCGCCCTATATCCACCTGCTTCTCTTACAGAACGTCCATTGCATAAGCGCGGATTCCATCGTACATACTCTAAGCCACGGCATGAAGTGTATAAGAGGTATATAGCGTATCTTCGGTTAGTTTAAATAAAGAAAGGGCGGGAGAGAGGCGGCCCAACCCATCCTCACTACCACACCCTCCTCGTGCCTGTCGCTGGGATCGCACCGCCGCCCAGCTCCAGCGCGCCCGTGGTTCTGTGCGCCCACTAATTCATCCTTAGGGTTTAATGGCCGTCATGCTAGGGAGGGCGGTGTCTTGGGATTGTCACCTGCTTCGCCTGACATCGTCCTGATTACCTGCTGACTGCTCCCGACAGCACAAGGAGCGTCAACCTCAGCTGGGCGTCACAAAGGCACGGCCCCGAGGTGTGACTCTCGTTAATTCTGTCCTCATTAGGCCATTGATTAAGGAAACATGCCGATGGCGCTGCGGATGAAGAGAGTGTGGTTGTGCCTCCGTTCGGGGAAGGTTTAGAACTTTAAGGGATGGAGGAACGGTGGAATTACCTCGTCCGCTGGTTTAGGTCAGCCGGTCCCCCACCCTCCTCCTCCTCCTCCTCCTCCTCCTCCACCTCTCCTCCTCTTCCTCCTCCTGCCGTTAGTATTCTCGTGGCGGAAGTGAAAGGAGACTAAGGTCCTTTACAGACTTATGGGAAGTTGTGCCCGCGACCCATGTACCATCTGTGTACGTATGGGTGTGTTTGTGTCAGTTTGCGTATTTGCTTTTGTGTTTAGATATAAGGACATTGGACGATTCTACACCTGTGTTTGGAAAACGGATGTTTGTGTGTGGCTGAGTGAGTTCGTGTGTGTGTTTGTTTTGTATTAGCAAAGATGTATGTGTGCCTTTTTCATATTTTATTTCCTCAACACACACACACACACACACACACACACACACACACACACACACACACACACACACACACACACACACACACACACACACACACATACATACATACATACATATATAAACACATACATACGCATACATGTGTATATATGTTTCTGTGTGTACACACATACACACAATGTGTAAGTGCCAAAGCGTGTTAGTTAAGCATTCCGTGCCTCGAGTTGCCACAGCTTATCGGTGTCTCGTTACAACTTAATTTAATGATGTCAGGACCTTGACCTCATGCGTATAAAAAAACTGCATAGAAAGTCATCTTAGACACGATTGAGCTTATGCTATTCAGGAAAAGCTGCTGAGACTTTGCGACAGCACGATTCAGGGGGAAGAAGAAAATGTATATGTATATTCCTCATTAATTTTATCTCTCCTTTTTTCTCTCAGATTTGCCCTGTCAGCCGCGGAACTCCATCGCGCGTAGGTACTGGCGTGTTTTATATATATATATATATATATATATATATATATATATATATATATATATATATATATAAGGGCCAGACCTATGACAAGATGGCGCGACGAAATAAAGAAATTTGGGGGCCAAGACTGGAAGCAAAAAACGCAAGACAGACGAAGATGGAAAAGACTGGGAGAGGCCTACGTCCTGCAGTGGATTGACCCAGGCTGATGATGATGATGTGTGTGTGTATGTGTGTGTGTGTGTGTGTGTGTGTGTGTGTGCGTGCGTGCGTGCGTGTACATACACGTGCGCACACACACACACACACACACACACACACACACACACACTTATTTTATCTTTCATCCATCACAAACTAAAATTATTCACATTCCTCCAACTTTTTGTTTACAGTCTTACGTCAAATTATCATATCCAGACTTACTTAAATGTATCTCCTCTAATCTTGTACAATTTCATCTTGATAAAACGATACGGCCCCGCGTCGTG
>NC_061858.1:27317692-27320192 GCF_019202785.1 Penaeus chinensis
TCAGAACACACGAATGACATACAAGATCGAAGGAAAGGCACGAGAGAGAGAGAGAGAGAGAGAGAGAGAGAGAGAGAGAGAGAGAGAGAGAGAGAGAGAGGAGAGAGAGAAGAGAGAGAGAGAGAGAGAGAGAGAGAGCAAGAGAGAGAGAAGAGAAAGTGAGAGAGAGAGAGAGAGAGAGAGAGAGAGAGAGAGAGAGAGAGAGAGAGAAGAGGATAAAAGAAAGAGGAGCCAGAGACGAAAGACCGAGAAACACCGAGAGTCGAAGCCAAAACAAAGCTGATTCACGCGCTATCACAACACCCCGCCTCCTGGCTCTCCTCCTTACCCTCCCTCTCTTCTCTCTCTTTCTCTCTCCTCTTTCTCTCTTTCTCTCCCTCTCTCGCTCCTACATTCTCTCACTCCTTCTCTCTCTCCTCATCATCTCTTCATCTCTCCTCTCTCTCTCTCTCCCTCACTCTCACTCTCTCCTTACTCTCTCTCTCTTCATTCTCTCTCCCATCTCTCTCCACTCCTCTCACTCACCTCGTCTCTCATCGTCTTCTCATCACTCCCCCTCTCTCTGTCTCTCTCTCACTCTCGCTCTCCTCTCCCATCACTTCTCCCTCCTCTCTCTCTCTCTCATCTTTCCTCTCTCAGCTCACTCTCACTTCTCCTCTCTCTTCACTCTCTCTCCTCTCCCCTCTCTCTCTCTCTCCTCCTTCTCCTTCTCCTCATCATCTCTCTCATCTCTCTCCATCTTCTCCTCTCTCTCACTCCTCTCCTCTCTCTCTCCCCTCATTACTCTCTCTCTCTCTCTCCTCTCACTCTCCTCTCTCTCTCTCTCTCTCTCTCTCTCTCACTCCTCTCCTCTCTCTCTGTCTTCTCACCTCTCTCTCTCACCACTCTCTTCTCTCCTCTCTCTCCTCTCCCTATTTCTCTCTCTACTCTCTCTCTCTCTCACTCTCTCTCTCTCCTCATCTCTCCTCTCTCTCTCATCTCTCCTCTCCTCTCTCTCTCCCTTTTCTCCTCTCCTCTCCACCTATCTCTCTCTCTCCACTCTCTCTCTATCCTCTCTCTCTCTCTCCTCCTCTCTCTCTCTCCTCTCTCTCTCTCTCTCTCTCTCTCACTCTCTTTCTCTCTCTCTCTCTCTCTCTCTCTCTCTCTCTCTCTCTATCTATCTATCTCCCTGCCACACACACACACACACACACACACACACACACACATATATATAAATAAATATATATATATATATATATATATATATATATATATAATATTCATATACATACTATATATGCATATGTCTGACTGTTTATCTTTATCTTTGCAGTTACCATCATCGTAGTTCTGTCTCGCATATAGAGCTTGGTTCTTGCTAAGGGTCCTTGTTTTAATACTATAACTGTGTGGTGCAGTGGTAGCGGTCTCGTCTTGCAATCATGTTGACCCGCGTTCAAATCCTGCATCGCCAGTGGATCGTAAGCCTTTGCACGCAGAGGGAAGTTTAGAAGGCAGAATTAAACAAATTACCTCTCACTCCAAGAATAATCATTGTAAAAAATGGAATAAAAATAAATTCGAATTATATTTATAATGATGTTGCTAAACTCGCTTGCTCTTTTGCAATGGTGCTGTTGCAGGGTGTTACATCAATGATTCCGGAAGAGACAACAGGGGCGCGGAGATCACCGGGTCCGTCCATGGTACTTTTGGAAAAAATAAATAAAATTTCGTATTAAATTCTTCGACTTCTTTATTTTGTTTGTTTGTTTATTCTGATTATTCTGTCTTGTTCTTTTTTTGTTGAAAATTCGAGTTAAGGAGGATTAATGGAACTAAATAGATCACGTGATGAGTTTTGCAATGTTGAGTGTGTTGATAGACATCCGGAATTCTAACAAGCAAAGGATATGTCCTTGAAACATTAGCATATCAGTATTCTTTGTCATGGCCTTTTTCCCTTGTTTTCTTTTCTTTTATTGCTATAATAATACATCTCATTCTCATTCTTACTCGTATTATTGTTGTTGTTTTGTTGTTGTTACTATTATTATAATAAAAATGATAATAGTTCTTAATATTTTTATTGTTTTTATCATTCTTATTGTTTTAATTATTTACTGTTATGATTTTGAGGCTGATCTTCCCCTCTGATCCATGATTTCCACAAGTTTAGCAGGAAAAGGGCCATCTTTCACGACGCCGGAGAATGATTTACTGTCTCCGCCCACAAGATGCTATATCTGTGGGGTTTTCGCTGATCTATTGGCCAGTGCACGATCTCTCTTACTACAGGTGAATACTAATGCGACGTCATCTGTGTAAATGGTATCCTTGAAGCAACAGGAGGCTCGAAAAATCCAAACTTCATTTTCTGTGTCGTTTACCTAAAGGGCGAGAGACAAATCACTTGAGCGTTTTACCGTACGATCTCCGGAGAAAAACTTTCACCTGGCTGTTGTAATTTCGCCGAGATTCCTCCAGCTTTTAAGGTCTTCTTCCATTATGCCAGACA
>NC_061858.1:27330192-27357692 GCF_019202785.1 Penaeus chinensis
ATAAATTGTGTTGATGCCTTTTTTATTCTGAGTTATGTATAAAAGCTGCAGTTATTGCCTTTGGTTTATTTTGCTGGTTTACATAATTTGTCAAGTATTTTTTTTTTTTTTTTTTTTTTTTTCATTATAATGATTGATTAAAGAAGAATATTATTTTGCTTTGGGAGTTATTTATTTCTTGTAGTATTAATCTTGTGGACAATGAACTTCATGTATTATTAGAAATGCCATTGTAACCTCTAAGGCTGTTTTACTTTTACCTGAATTAATGTATTTTCAACATCATTACTTCAGAAGTGATTGATGATTTGATGTTTGTAGACACTTTCTCTTACAATAAATGACAGGTTCATGTAAATTAACAGATATGGCACAGTGCTACCGTGAAGATCAGATTAAAAGTAAAGTATTTATTTTACAGTTATAGTAGTTATCCAGTATAGCACTGCATCAAGCAACACCATGGCCCCTGTGCTGTGAACTTCAACAAAGGTCAGCAAATCTCTGCCACTCTTTTCTGGTAAGTATGGGCCTGAACTGAATCCTTAATTGATGATTAATAACGAAGGATCTCTATAATGTCATCCTGTAAGAATATACATGGTTTGCAATTGTTAGACATTTTCAGAGCAGGAAGGTGAATTCCACAGCATCTCTTGATGTGTTGATTTTGAAGTCTATGGAAAGTAATTGTAGTTTATTTCTACTTTTCACAGATGATTTTTATACCTAATAATGATAATTATATTTTCTCTTTTTTTTTTTGTGAAGTCCTGTTGTGGAAAATGTCTTCAGTTCTAAACTCATCATTGCTTTCTTTTCATGATGGTGTCAATGAATAAAAGAATTTAAATGTTTCAGGTATTGAAGGGAAGGAGAAGCTTTAGTCTTCGTGATGTCTAATAATACCAGAGGAGGAGGGCGAGGGGGTGGAGGAGGAGGAGGATGGAGAGGCAGAGGAAGTGGAAGTGGTGGAGGATGGAGGGGACGAGGTGGATGGAGAGGAGGTGGAGGAGGGTGGAAAGGAGGAGGAGGAGGCTGGAGGGGAGGCGGAGGAAACTGGCGAGGGAACAACAGAATGCAAGGTACCGTAAGATGCTCAGATTTTACATTTACATTAATCGAGAAATAGTTATGGTTTACACACTAATGTTACAAAATTCAATTGTGAAACTATCACTATTCAAAGTGGGCATAAATATTATCTTCCGTTAAAAAAAAAATCTTCCTCTTCAGGTGGGGGTATGATGCCTCCACCAAGTTCTCAGAGCTCACAGAACAACACTCTGATGAGGGCCGGCTCGTCACAACCACAGATCACGACTATGCTACCGGCTGTTCCTACACCGTATAAGGGTTGGCACCTCTACATGAATGAAGGTGTGTATGCATGGGCTTTATGTTTTTTTTTTATGGTCTTTTATGGTTTATCGGTGTGAGGACTTTTTATTTCTTTCATTCATTTACGATGTTATTGGAAAATGTGGAAATATGACATATGATTTTACAAGTGTGATGATAAATTTTTATGTAATTTTTCTTCTCATCAAGGTTATAGTGATGGTTCAGAGACAGTGAAATTTGTTCAGGCTTTTGAGGAGTATTTTTCAAGGCTACGACCAACGCTCCAGCGGTCAGAGATTGAGGACCGACGAGCCTTCCATGTTAATTTGAAGGTCCTTTTGGAGGATGGACCAGTAAAGGAAAAGATCCAGGAAATCTCTGATCTTGTACTAAACAGTCCTCAGAGGATCATATCATGCCTAGGCCTGGCACTGCATCAGGTGATTAACCCTTTGACTCTGTAAATACTTTTTGGGACTTCCTGAAAAATCTCCATAAAGAAATGAGTGCTGTCCAGATACATTTTACACTACCTTTTAATCATGTCTGTATCTTTTATTTTTCATATCTGACACTAAGATTCTTATTACTGGTAAGTAATGAGATGCATATTACTTAATTTACTGAGAAAAATCTGGAAAAATTATTTCATTAAGAGATTGTTTAAGTTTGTCAGTTCAAAAAATGGTGATATAATTATTGCATGTAAACAGCCTTTAGACATCAAACAACTTGCACTTTTTTTTTAAAGCTGTGGGCCATGGTCAAATTGACATGTAGACATGATATTTAGTTTGTCTTGGAGAAAGACAGGATGAGAGAGAAAAGGAGATATAATATAAAGAATGTGAAGTGCAGGGAAAGAGAGCAGTAAAGTCAAAAGAGAAGATATAAGGAAGGAAATGGAAGAGAGGAAAAATTAGATGACAGTTTACAAAGTTAGTATGTAATTTGAAAATCCAGCATTATTATCTTCATCCCCAGCAATACAGTAGAGAAAGGAAATATTATATTTCATGATTTATTACCTCTCAGCTCATGACTAAAGAAGTAGATGCAGAACTGCGAGAGGAAGCAGCAGAGGTGTTGGCTGCTGGAGGTGAGAGTGTTGATGAAGCTTCCCTGAAGGCCTTAGTTCCAGAAGCAGACTTGCCTCTCATCCATGCCAGGCTCGTCAACCATTGCAAACTCACTCCGCTGAAAGTACTGAAAGCAAACTACTATGGTGAGACTGCAAAACATTTTTTTCTTGTGTTAAAATTTATGTGTATTGTCTTTTAGTAATCAAGGATATTCGAAGGTCTTTTTTTTTTTCTCCCCTTAGTATCTTGTGTTATGTTCCTTGTGAAAGTCCTAGTGAATCTTTTTATTGTTTTGTTATATGCCTTCATATTAGTTATATCTCATAGACAAACAATCAGAGACTTTTAAGAAAAAAAAATCTAAAAAAAACATCATTTCCAGGCAAACTTGTCAGCATTAAAGGGACAGTGGTACGTGTTGGTAGCATAAAACCCTTGTGCACCAGACTAGCTTTCACTTGCCTTGGATGTAGCACAGTACATGGAGTTACCCAGACTGAGGGCCGCTATACCGTACCCTCATTGTGTCCTGTGCAGAACTGTCGGTCTCGGTCTTTCGTACCAGACCGTTCACACAAGCTGACGCACACAGTTGATTGGCAGAGTTTCAGGCTGCAAGAGATTATCAGCGATGATCAGGTTAATATAAAAGTTGATGTTGGAGGTGATTGGTTTTAATGAATATCATCTGGATGTATACCTTTAGTAAATAATTTAAAACAGTGGTCTCTTTTAGCAGTTGTAAGGATATGTAAACTTATTTTAAAGATTTATGTTTTGAAAGCTTCTAAGCTGACTAGTGAAATGAATAGATTTATTAAAATCACAATGAATGAAAGTATTTATTAAATTAAGTAATTATCAGTTTCCATAAGCTTGATACTTCTTTGCTTCAGTGAAAATATAAAATGAAATAGCTATAGATAAGCTATCTTATATTCCACAAAAGCTTACAGATCTCCTACTCTCTTTCTATACATAGAGGGAATATATTGATTCCTTACCATCGCTCATCTCTTACAGAGGGAAGGAGGACGCGTTCCACGAACTGTAGAATGTGAAGTGAGGGAAGACCTGGTTGACTCGTGTGTTCCTGGCGACATGATTACCATAACAGGAATTGTCAAGGTTAATTCTTATTGATATGTTGAGTGAAATGACGATTTTATCTTTAGCTGCCCTGATTTTTTTCTTTTCTTTTTTATTATCATAATTTTTTCATCGTGCAGGGGAAATTTTCAAGATATTTTGCATGCCATCACAAAAGTGGAAATACTTATAAGTAGCATGATTAGGATGACTGACAGCTTGACAAGGAATCTTTATTCAAGCCAATGGCCCCAGATGGCAAAAATGCATGACATATCCACCGTAATTTAGTTTATAATTTATTTTATACAGAGATGGCCCCACAAGTGCCTGGTCACCAAAAAGTCAATTATGTCTTGCCTCTATCACTTGTTTACCCTTTTTCTTGATTTTGAGAGATTCTTTTTTATTAGTTTATTATTTTTTATTAGTTTTTGATATATTATAATAATCATAATGTCAGTAATAATGAAGATAGTATCAATATTAATAACATAAGAAAAAACAAAAAAAATCTGGTAAGTTTGAGGAATTGGGAAATCAGGCACAGTCACTAATTGACTGCTTGGAGGCTGAGCAGTTGTGGAGTAATCTTTGTGCAATAAATTCACTAAAACTAAGCAAAACTTTCTCTTTAGGTTAGTCAAAGTCAAGAAGGCAAGGGAAACAAAGGAGACAAATGCATGTTCATGTTATACATTGATGCCACATCTGTAACAAATTGTAAATCAGGTGATGATGCTGCATCAGCTGTTGGGATTGAGTTCAGCATCAAGGACTATTATGCTATACAGGTAATTTCTCTTATATGCAAGCAGTTGTAGATTATTTTGTTATTTTATATTTGTGTAATTGAATATATATCTATCTCTATCTTCATTTTTAAGCGGTAGAGCATACAAAAATACAGTGAATATTACAGTATGATATTTTTTAATTACATTTTTGTTAAACAAGATTTTGTTTCATAAAGACAAGATATTGATGAAATTTAAGTCTCTTTAACTCAACTTGACTTGCTGCCTTTTGGAACAGGAAATTCAAGCAGAGCCCCAGCTTTTCAAGCTTCTAGTTGGATCTCTATGCCCGGCTATATATGGGCATGAGCTCGTCAAAGCCGGTCTCTTACTCTGCCTTTTTGGAGGATGCTCCAAGACAGGGGGCGACCGTGTGCCAGTGAGAGGGGACCCACATATTCTTGTGGTGGGAGATCCTGGTCTTGGAAAAAGTCAGATGTTGCAGGCATGTTCAAATGTGGCTCCAAGAGGTTGGCTATTCCCTTTTTCCGTTTTACTAATTACCTTGTAATATTTCATATAAAAAGACAAAAACTATAGTCAGTTTTCCTGAGTATTATGTCACATATTTTTCTTCATGAGTACTTAGATTATCATATCAACAGGGGTGTATGTCTGTGGAAATACCACCACAACATCGGGCTTGACTGTAACCCTGAGTCGTGAAGGTGGGACAGGAGATTATGCACTAGAGGGTGGAGCTCTTGTAATGGCTGACCAAGGAGTATGCTGTATCGATGAATTTGATAAGATGACGAACCAACACCTGGTATGTGTGTCATGTTTTTTTTCAACTGGGAGAATCATGTTGAAACTGCTGGCTTGATGTCATGAATTATTTAAGGTTTAATTAGATGTTTGAATCTGAATTGAATTGCTTTTTTTCCCCTCTCATTGCATTATTAGATTCTTCATTAAAAAAAAAAAAAATTCAGCTACTTTTGTTTTAATTTTAGAGCTATTACAATAAGAAAATCATTTTATATTTTAAGCCCACATTTATGAACACAAACAAATATTTTTCCCAGGCACTTTTAGAGGCAATGGAGCAGCAAAGTATAAGTATTGCCAAGGCCGGTATTGTGTGTTCCCTTCCGGCCAGGACATCTATTCTTGCCGCTGCCAACCCCATTGGTGGCCATTACAACAAGGCCAAGACAGTGTCGGAGAACCTCAAGATGAACAGTGCATTGCTGTCAAGGTTTGACTTGGTCTTCATCCTGCTTGATAAGCCTGATGAGGTAAAGTACTGTTAACTTCAGTGTACTGATATCAGTCTTCAGCATAATGTTCTCACCTTATTAGGAGCATAAACCACAAAAAGTGGACAGTTTTATGCATTGTCCATGTTATTAGAATATGATTTATAAGTATTATGTTGACATTTAAACAAAGTAACAAATTGGTTTTGATATATATGTATTTATATATTTTTCTGTTTAGTTTGCAAGCATAAGTTGAGATTTCTGTTTAATAAAATTGGGGTTAAGTAGTAATGAAAGGGTTCTTTATTAGAACAAAATGGCTTATATTTCAACAGTCATGGTATTATATGATAGTATGGTAGAAGGGTAGAAAGAGGGGGGAGTAATTTGGGTAGGATATAGATTGATAGAAGGGGTAAGGGTTAAGGACAAAGGGTGATTAGATCAAATAGAGGGTATTTATGCATCAGAGGAAGTAGAATAGGTTATCCATTGAACAGATGGGAGACTCTGTCAGAATGGCTAACAGGATGGGGGGGTCGGGGAAGAGAGAAGCAAGTAAGGAAAAGCAAGGGTTTGGGCTTCAATTAAGCAAGGGCAGGATAGTGGGATCTATGGGAATGAAAGAGGAACATTACATTAGTAGCAAAGGTGGGTTGGAGCGTGACATTAGGTAGGAATGCGTGAGGCAGGTCAGGTGTGACTTATTCATAAACTGGTTATAATAGAAGGAATAAATCTTTTATATTATTATTTATTACATATTGTGAAACAATAATGGTGATAAAATCCCTGTTCACAATACATTCTTGATATTCATTGTGTTTCTTGACAGGAACTTGATTGCCTGTTATCCGAGCACGTAATGGCCCTGCACAGTCGACTGGGCAAGCAGGCCAGTGATCTCCTTGAGGGCGGTCGAGTGAGAAAGCAGGATCTTTTAGATTCTTCGAGTATCATTGACTCCGAGCAGCCTTTGAGGTATTTAGAAGTTAGATGTTTAAACTCAACTTATCTAAAAAGTATGGACTTTTGTGTGTTACTGTCTTCTATTTGGCAAGTCTTTAATAATGAATCTATTAAATTCATACCGATATGCCTATAAGATTTTACACATTTTTTAAAACAGTTACAAAAGTAAAATGTGATGCAAATAGTAATGATAATCCTATCATTATTGCAGTGAAAGACTCAAGCATCGAAGTAGTGAACCATTTGCACCCATTCCTCACCACCTTCTACGCAAGTACATTTGTTATGCAAGAAAGTATGTTCAACCGAAAATAACAAAATGTGCGGCAAAAATTATCCAGCAATTCTATCTGGACCTCCGACAGCGCCATCAGAATGCCAACTCAACACCCATTACTACAAGACAGCTCGAGTCATTGATAAGGCTAACAGAGGTATATATTTCTTACAGTTGTTTTTTTTTTTTTTTTTTTTCTATTCTTTTCCTTCTTTCTTTTGATTGATTGATCTATGTATTTATACGCGTGTCCATCATGGAATTTTAACTGAACGTCATATTACTCTTTCAAGGCAAGAGCTAGGTGTGAACTGCGGGAGGAGGCCACTGAGGAGGATGCCAGAGAGGTGGTTGAGGTCATGCGTTTCTCTATGATGGACACCTTCAGCGATGAGTTTGGTTTCCTGGACTTCAAGAGGTCGCAGCATGGGTCAGGATCAAGCAACAGATCACAGGTAGTATTTTCTCTTTGTCTTGGTTTAAAGTTTCTGTTTGGAAAATGTTAGTCACTGTGATGAATAGAGTAAAATTTTAAAAGTAAAAGGAAAACAGGTAAAGGAAAAGAAGTTCCAATCTCTTAAAATTTCATTGCAAGTGACAATGAAAAGTTCCTTGATAATTCAAGGAAGAATCAGGACTATATATAGCATTTTAGCAATGAAGAGAATTTGATGTATATACAACACTTTTGAAAATGAGCCACTAAGAACAGTTTCAGAATAAAACTTCCATAAAAAGAGTAAGTAAGAAGAGACCTTAGCTGGGATTACTACAATGTATGTGCCTACATAGCCCCAAAATTGGTCACTCTTTGAAAAAAAAAAAGAAAAAAAATATATATATTGTACAAGGGAAGTCATTTAGGGAGATAGAAAAGGAGTAGACATTTTCCCGTTTTTGAAAAATGGTGGAATTGCTGAAGGAAAAAATGAGGTTAAAAATATCAGATGTAATATTCTGCATAGGATTGTCTCAGTGACTATCAAGCAGTCTTTCTGTCAGTACTTTTGTTGATAAGTACTACTAGATAAGTACTACTAGTGCTATACATTGTTGTACATGCTCATGGTATACACTTAACCCAGTGCAGACGGGCATGATGTGTACGTACGTGCTATGCCCACTGTGAGTTACTTGTGTGATTGTTTTTACACATAAATGGCTACACTTGTACTAAGTCACCAATGCGCCAATTACGAGTACTGCCTGTCTTGCCCATTTACCCCTTTCTTTGATTTACAAAAATATTTTACGGTATCTTATTTTGCTGTTACTAATGTTTATAACATTAGAGTAATTGGGTTAAGAGGAAAAAAATATCTATATATGATAAGCATGAAACACCATTGTGTTAATAATTTTGCATAGTATGTATCATAAATGTACAATACAACCAATGGGATGTATGCATGTAAGTATATGCATAGTGTTTTATCATGAAGGGCCACCTGTTGAAAGAGGCATTTGATGTAGACTTATGATTTGTAAATATTCAAATCAACTTGTTCTGAAATGTATTACATTTCACTTTAGTCATCTTATTTTAAAAATACATTTTAGTACAAATTGTTGCTAAAATTTTATGAATATTGAATCACTATTTAGATGCTTTGTTGTTAATTTCTCCCCCTTTAATCTCTTTACGTAAAACTTTGTTACATAATAAAACAAAAATAATGAATTAGCATGTATAAACCATTTTGCTACCATTTACAATAATTATCTTTTCAGATGAAGAAATTTGTTGCAGTCCTACAACGCATGTCCGAAAAAACCTACAAGTCCATATTTACTATTGACGAGATGAAACAACTTGTAAAGCAAGCCAACATTCAAGTGAGGGATATAAATGACCTTATTGCAAGTCTAAATCATCAAGGATACTTGTTAAAGAAAGGTAGCAGGGTGTATCAGCTGCTTACAGCCAACTGCTAACAAGATTTTCAGATACTTTTAGATCTTTTGCTGTATTCTTTCAGTGGTAAATACTTTTTGTAAATAGTAATGGTTGTATGTTTATAATGAAATTGATAATAATGGCCATTGCAGTAGTCCAGCATATTATCAGATCTCATTAGTAGAAAGGGTTTCATTCACAAAATCATTGATTACTAACTTTATTAGGCATCATTTTTGCTTTGCAGTAATGTTGCGACTTTCGGATCATCTTTCCCCTTGCAGTCCATTCTTCTTTCATATCTCAAAAGATTGCTCATATATCACTAACTTGTGTTCGCATATTCTATTTTCATCTGAATTAGTTTCATAATATTTTTTAATTAACAGTATACTGAAGTTAAATGTCACAGCATCAAAATACAGAATCTTTGGTAATACAGTTTTGATATTTGTCATTTACTACCTGTTCTGTGGAGACATTTTGTATAAAATACATAAACCTTTTTTGTTACAAGACATCTTTTCTTAAAATGTAAATATTCAAGCATATGTTTTCTGACAGTCATGTAAGGAAACGAACTTCACAAAGAAAATAAATATTTGTCATTTTATTTGGTGTCATATGTTTACAAATATACATTCACAAAAGGGAATAAGTTATTTGTATATATACAAAATTTTTACAATGAACTGACACATTTCTGAGGCTCATTAGAACTGCATCATTCCTGAAGATCCCATGAACTCCTTGTGTCTATGACGTGTTTATTTCACAATAAAATAATAATACTAGCTAAATAACCTGTATATCTGCTAGCATTCGTAGGCTTTCCGAGCCTGAGTTCTGAAGCTTTGCACTAGGATAAATCATTACTTTAATGGCAAATCCCCAATACTAGTCTGTGTACTTTCAACATATTTAACTTTACGCCATGTTCACACATAAAGCTAATCAGTATCAGGAATGACTGCACCAAAGTATTTATGAATCCTCATGTAAGGCTGTATTTTGGCCTAAGTTACATTGTGGTTATGACTATCATGTATTGGAATGGAAAGATATGACAAGTTGCTCCAAAGATTGAAAAAACTGGTAAGCATAAAGCGCAGACATTTCATGTGGTGTAAACTTTAGCTATGAATGAAGCCTGATAAGGATCACATCATCTGCAAAAAAGGCGAGTGACACTTGCCAAGTTTCAAAGAAAAAAGAAAAGAAAACAGAAGGAGGAAAAGAAAAGAGAAAAGAAAAGAAAAGAAAAAACTATTGTCACAAGTTTAAATAGTTCCACTGCATCTGTATTGGCACTGGCTGACATGTTTCATAAATACTTCTGTTAGCTTACCTTTACATTTGTAAAAAATAACCTAGACTACTCTTAAATATAATGATATGGGGGCAAATTAAACTGACATGAATATCTTGTACCTTTGTTGTAAAGCCTGCTCAACAAATGACCCAATTTTCAGGAATTGTATCCATGACAAAAACTTGTACCCACTGGCATCAAGAAGTCTACCACGGCCATGATAATCACTTTGACAAGTACCGTTCAAGGAGAATCTGTTTGATGACCTTTTCAAACCCTCTCTCGAAAAACTCAAATCCACAACTCCAATCCCTTTTTTTAACTGTTTCCTTTCACATCTAATACATTATTTATTAGATCTAAATTAAATACCTTATATGTAAAAAAAAAAAAAGCAAAAAAAAAAAAAAAAAAAAAAAAAAAAAAAAAAAATAAATAAAATGCTGGCAATATATCATGTTTTAACAAGTTACAGCCGCAGCTCAGAAACTTTACTTAAAACATAAAACATATAATGATAATGAAGATAAAATCAATGAAGTTAAAAATACCCATAAAAAATAACAATGAAAGAACATATCTATATTATAAACAGTAAAAGTAAAATAAATTCAACAGCTGATGCTACAAGTTTATATTAAGCATTAAAAGTCTCAGCATTAGAGTATGATGATAAATGCAGTGTAATTCTTCCAATCAATGCTAAAAAAGAAAAAAAAGAAGAAAAGCTTGAATGATTTGAAAAATGGACAGTCTACACCATTATCAATTAAATATTACTGTTATTGTAAGTGATCATTACCTCCAAGCTAAGAAAAAATTAAAGACTGCTAAAAATAACGTTTGATAAGACTATCCCACAAACAAATACCCTCATATCAAGATGTAATAAACTCCTTGTTAAATAATTAGATCTCCTGGCATGGCTACATTATGCAAGGCATATGGTTTGCACTGTTAATTACTATATTATTAACAACCTTGGCTTTATACTGGCATCCCTTAGCTGGCTTGTCAATGTTAGATCCAAACCACATGGCATTAAACTGAAACATGTCCTTCTTTTGATTTATAAAGCTCTACTTCAAAATAATTAAAAGTTTGTCCTTTACAACAGAAAATAAGGAAGGAAGATGATATTTTTTTCCCCTTTATTTTAAACAAACCTATGAAAATTCTACTTGTGATACATTAACAGTACATTTCTTTTCACATTTATTCATTTTTTCTGTAAGTATATAAAAGCACCTTGTACTGTTTGCATGCCATCCTACAATATACTGAAATCCTGGTTTGATAGAATGAAAAGACTAAATACTCTCAACAAAATATAAAAATAAATTAACAATTATGAGTAAGAAACAAGAAACAATGGATGGAATAAAAACACACAGGCATTACTTTTACGTGTAATGGAAAATGAAGCTCCAGATTTTGAAACCCACTGCAGAGGAACAAAAGAAGATGACCAATATTACTGAACCAAAATAATGAGCTGAACCTACCCAATGTAAAAGCTTCTTCAGCTTTGTCAAAACTCAAAAATATCTGGATGTTTCAAAAACTAAATTTTGCCCAAAAAAAACCTAGAGCAAGGGAAAGTGCACAAGAGCAGCACAATGTGTAATGTGTAAAGGCTGCTAATTCAGCTTCAAAAACATCAACATATCTTCTTCACAACTAATCAAACATTTATGCTCTGCAAATTTAAATGCAAGTTATGTACATTTTACAGAAATGAAAACGTGATCATGAAAATAAAAACATTTGTTTCTTTTATAAAACAACATTTATTACATGAGTGAAGGCATAGTTCTGGAGACAGAAGCATGTCACTACTAAAACCACAGCCATAATTCCATGTGGCCTCTACAGAACATTCACACATGATGCCATCTGCCACTCTGATAATACTGTCTTAAGCATTCTGCTGGGGGAACTTTATATTGGGAAAAAATTTCAGGTACAAAGAAAATGACTTTCACAGAAGTCATAATGTGCCTCATTGTTAACACTTTGCCGTTGAGCTTACCCTCAAAATCATGTTATGCAATACCAACTTCATACTAGGCCTACAGCTTGTTCAAGTAACAAAGTGTTAATAGCTGTTGCCCTACTCTTAGAAAATTGAAGTTTCCTTCTTGGAATTGTGGACTTGTGTATTTCACGAGTTAAAATATAAGGCAGTATACAGGTCACAATATTCAAAGCAATATCAGAGGCTGTATGTCATATAAAAGTAAATTTCTGATAAGAAATTACTTGTATACTAGGTAATGGCTCTTTGATGCAAAGGCTGGAAAGAAAGGGAAATAAAAAAAATATAAATAATGTAAATAAATAAGTAAAGACATTATGAAAAATGGTAAGACCAAAGTAAATCAACAAAAAAATATAGTTCAACATACATTTTTTTTTTTCTTTCATCATATGAAATACAAAAATTACATCAACTCAATCCCTGATTTGGTTATCTCAGGTCATTGTTGTGGGCAGGGCGAGATTCTCTGCTGACTGCTGAGCAGGGCCATATACTGCAAACCTGACCAGTCTTGCACTAGCATACACAACCTTACTTTTCTCCTGCGTGTATTGCCACCCTGCTGAACTATCCCTGACCCCTTCTGAGGCAAGATTAAATACGAGAGAAAATACCTGTAACATTTCTTCTCTACTGCACAACATTCATCCTTTGTAATGTTCAACTTCACAATAAAAATCAAAAGTAACAATCCCATATGGAACACAATTTCATTTTTCGTACAAATGAAATACAGTGTACCAGTTATTTTCAACTGAATACTTGGTTGTTACTTTCTCCTTTTATATTAACATTTCTTATCAAACAAACTGGGTTGGTCAACATACATGTTCAAGCTTCCCAGCAACTCAGGCATGCAATCTAGTCCATACTCAGCACACCTTACACTTTTTCAGTTTTACTATCACATATACTTCGCGGCTCCTTTACCGAGAGTCTTTCATTAAATACTACAACAGTACCATCTTGACAGCGTTCTACAACAGTTCATCTTGGCTAACTCTGATCCCTGTTGCCATCTGACCTTCCAACATACATATACACCAAAACCTCTTTAACTGGTTGACAACATAAAACAGATACTTCAGAAACTTGCTCTTTCTTCAAGATGCCAATTTATTTCCTGATGATAACTTTGGTTGATTGAACAGAAAAGACTGTGAACTTCTCACTGGGTATAAAAAAATACACCAATAATGAGGTCTTACTGTATTGTACCCTTCACTACAACCCCTCTAACCATCAAGTTGTCCTTATCCGTTTTGCCTGCGGCTGGCCAAGGGCATTGTGTCGTTGGAAAATGTACTTGATCTGTGAGAGATACGTGTTGAGGTCAGACACGAAGATCAGTGGTACAACATCTGGAGCAACAGCACTACCCCAAGCTTCCATCAATGTGTTAACTTGATGCCTGCAAAGTAAAGATAAACATGACAATAATTACTTGGAGGGAGGGACAAAAGAAAGAAGAGAAAAAAAAAAAAAAAAAAAAAAAAAAAAAAAAAAAAAAAAAAAAATATAGAACAAATATTAATAAAATGAGGGAGGGGGGTCCTTTCATGAAATACTTTACAGCAATTAATCACTATGAATGCAAGTTATATGAGGATAGAGCATCCATCACTGCCAATAAGGTGTAATATCTAAGATCTGGTCAGAGGCAGAAGTATTCTTATTATTAACTTGAGTTGATTACAGGAAGTGTCTTGCATAAAAAAAAGAATGAATGAAAGAAAAAAAAAAAAAAAAAAAAAAAAAAAAAACGAAGAAGGAAAGTAGAATTATCTATACACTATTACTCTACTATATGAGAGTACAATCACATGAAACTTCAGTAAGATGTGAGAAGACTTTTTAGTAATTTTCAAGCAAATACCGAACTAATCATAAAGAAGACGCTAGTTCACCATAACTTCAAGAGCATTAGAACAAGTCTTACCAATTGGCTTTATATACAGTAACTGTCAGGACATTTTGGAACACCTCAATGCATTCAGTTAGGGTTGCTGCTGGGAAGAAATCCTTTATCACATCTTGAATAGCCACCATATTGTAATCTGAGGGGTTTTGGTGAGTGTAGGCCGTCCGGTTTATACAGAGTACAGCCTTTCCGTCAACCACCAACTGTAGGGGAAATCAGGCTGTTTACAATATTCAGTTCCTCCACAATGTTATTTGCACTATTCGCTTCATGGTTATTTTACATATGACCACCAGTCTTCACAGAAAGGAAATGCTAGAACTACATACAGGGTTCGTGCACTTATTGGAAGATCAAAATTCGGACTCTTTTCACACCCACTGACACCTTTTTCAGACCCATTTCTGCAGAAGTGTTAACTTGCATATAGAATGTGATCACTAGAGATTCTACAGAACTAATATATTATAATAGCATCAGTAACTTTAAAACTAAATACTACTATATAAATTATTTGAAAGAAAAAAAAAAAAATATATATATATATATACACACACACTATCATCTGCACATACAGTCAAAAAGCATGTACACAAACACACATACTGAGAAAATGAGTGAGAAAGAGAAAGAGAGAGAGAGACAAACAGGCAGAAACATTATATATGAACACAATGTTCCTAAGACTACTATATTTTTCCACAATAAAGTCACTGCTCACCAAGACCTAACGAACCCTGTATATTTTCCAGCTCAGTAGGGAATCTCACCTTTCTGACTTTGTAGGGAGGTTCTTGTCTGGTCGGGTCCGGTCTAAAAGCTGGGGTATCCGCCAGGCGCTGCTTGTCGAGCCCGTTTCTACCCACACCTTTATGACTAGATAGATTGTCAGGTCGCATGCCGTTTGACACCGGAATTAACGGAGGAGGGGCTTTGGACATGGATTTTGAGCTGCTATTTGCCAATGAATTCTGCCAAACAAACAAAAAAAATATGTTGAAAGCTTTTTCTCACAGCAAATGAATTATGGACAAGAAGACTTGGTCACTTTTAAGTTACACCTACATCGATCATGTGCTTGAAAATTATTCTTCAACATTTGTCCAATCAATCAACTTCATATTTTTATATTCTCATGTACAAACATGATTCACTTTACAAATGAACTTTGTTTATGATACACATCTGAAATCTCATGATGTGTAATAAATAACTTTTCATAAGAGTAAACGCACACACAAATAGCTCATTGCTTCTGGACTGGCTAAAATACTGAAAGGCCTAAACTCTGGGTTCCACAACACATGTATGTGTTGTGTGTTGTTTTCATTCTGTATATGGTTTGGGGCTTTGATACAGACATATGGGATACAATATGGCTGTAGTGCTATTTTTCAGCCTAGAAGAATTTAGTCCCCACTCTGCCAAGTCCGTAAGGTAGAAGGGCTGTAAATTTTTACAGGACTGAGATAATGACAGCATGACATGAGTATCCCCAGTGAAAAGGCCTATCTTAGCACGGCACAACATAATGCCATCCAGAGCCAGCAAATTAAAGTGACAACTTTACACCTTCCATTGATAACTCACATGATGTGAACTACTGTTGGTCTGTCTGGTGTTGTATGAATGTAAAGCTGAATTTCCAGCATTAACTAAAGAATTCAGTGCAGACTGGCTAATCTGTGCAGGATACCCCAGCTGACGGAGCGTGGCATCTATCGTGCTGCTGGCCCTAGAAAGGGAGTAGGAGTTACGCAAACGTCCAGACCTCCAGAGAAAATCATCAATAGTATCATTTAGCTTTGAAGAAATACTTATTGTACAATATGTCACAATATAACATTATATGATTCAATAATGACACAGCTTATACAATAGTAAGACATACAATGAAATAGTGTCACACATGAATCAGTAATATAGTCAACATCAAAATAAATAACGGGCAATATAAAAGTGATACGTACAAGCGACTGTTGGAAGAGGTAGAGGTGGATGAGGCAGCCGCTGAAGTAGATCTAACTAGAGGAGGCGGCCGAACTGTATTTTGTGATGCCTGTAAATAAATCAGGTTCGTTTTCATCATAAACATGTAGAGAACAAAAGCACACAGCTCATAATCACTTAAAAGTGAGGCGACATCTTTTACATCATAGCTAGTAGAATACAAAAAAAAAAGTCCTAAATAAAAACAAAACAAAACACAAAATACAGCAATAATGGCAACAATAACATCTAGAACGAAGAAGAAGAAGAAGAAAAAAGAAGAAGAAACAAAACTGGTTAGACTGAATACCTTCATGAGGAATCACATACAAGACCTGCCCTATTCTGGTTCATTCCCTCTCCTCATCCCACGTTTTTAATTGGTATGGGAGAGGGAGACGCAACAGTAGAAGTTAATAGAGGAAGTGGCATCCAAAACCACATCCTAGCCTCGTAAGGGATAAGACACCTTGGGTCTATTAGCGTGCCAATGTTATGACTAAAACTTCTTCCCCTTCTTCCCATTACAGATGTTTCTCACCCTACTTTAAAAAGTCTGTCTCCACTGTGGGCAAAGAGACAATAAAAAGAAAAGGAAAAAGGAGAAGCAAAAAGCAAAAAAAGAAAGGAAGAAAAAGAGAGAAAGAAAGAAAGAGAGAGAGAGAGAAAGAAAGAAAGAAAGACAGAAAGAAAAACCCTTTCTTCTCCCGGTCCTTTCCCTGCCTTTGAAACTATGTGATAGCAGCATATCATGAAGCCACTAAACTTGTTAGACATATCAGATATGTATATATGTAAGTATCAGCCAAATTTATTTCAATTCTTGTTGCTATCATATTACTTTTATTTATAAAATAATCTATCTTTAATAGAAATTATCTATTAAGAAATTATCATTACATTAAAGATCTCAACAAAGTTAAAGCCAACTTTAAGGCACTAATAAATCAAAAATGGAACAATCTATACTACTACGTCACAAAATATCTTTATTTCATCAACTTTAAATATCTTTTATAACCATAAAATTTCATTTTATATTCACAAACAAACACACCCACGCACACATGCACACAAAAAAAATCATTACCTATGTTATGTCAGGTATGATCTTGCCTCTTTTTTTCCACCTTTCAGAAAAGCATATGCCAAATACCAGAAACTATCAGTTATACAAACATTTAGAATTATCAGTTCATTATAATGCTGAACTTATTCAATCATACTCTTAAAAATATATAGTTATATTCATATACACAAACATGCATGCAAATGCATGCTCATATTCTCACACATAAATGTTAGACAGCACATATGAAAGTCAGGATAGACTTTCTATCACAAAACCTTTAGAGACAATAGTGTTTTGACACACAAAATTTATTAACACACACACACACACACACACACACACACACACACACACACACACACACACACACACACAGATAAACACACAATCCTCTATGTAGTAATATACTGTAACGAAATCACATAAAAGTTCACAATACAAGATACTGTAATAAGCCTAACAAAAGTCATTCATCTCCTTTTATTCATTCCTCTGAAGTTAACTGGCATACAATGGGCAGAAAACAGTTCATTCTATTAGCTTCCTGTTTCATTAACGCCTAATCACATGCAAATAACCTTTTTATATGATATATACTGTTCACAGTTGTTCAACTATCCATCACCTCCTTCCAACACACTCACTCTCACAGCTCGCTCTCTCTCTCTCTCTTCCTTTCTTCCCTCTGTTTCTCCCCACAATACGGCAAATTTTCCATATTTGCATAACCACACATGAACTAATTACCCATGGGGAAATGCAGTTCTTTTATTTTTCAAAAATGTGTGAGTATTCACAACAGCTCAACGAGACTTATATCACACAGGCACTTCTATTATAAAATATGAAGAGTAGTAACGAAGGCAATTGTATGTTCAGATTCTGTGTTTCAAAGATGTATAAAGGGTCTTCTAAAAATAGGATTAGTGCAACTGTCTGGATACAAACACATTCAGCTATATATTGGTACCATCACAATTATCAATTCAACAAATCCATGAAATGAAGAGAAAAGAGAGAATGTTACCAATGACACTCAGCCTGCACAACTTTAGATCTACAGGAAAAGAAAGAAAAAGAAAATAAATGGCTCCCACCCTCCCTACTACACACCTTTGCCCAAATCTTGTGTAAAAATGTGGAAGGGTGACAAGCATTCACCCAACTGATTCTTTTTCCCTAGATGCAAGTACTTCCCAGCCATTCACTGATCTGTCTCAAAGCAACGAACGAAAGTCACACAACCACTTTCTGGCTCAGCCTTGACAATCTCTAAGCTCCTGGGCCTCGTTCCTTTGAACCAGGCCCAGAAGCTTCAGTCATTCCCCAAGGAAGAGCGTGTATAAATACGATTTTCTTCTCAGTTTCTATGCACCCTAAAAAAAATATTAATGTTCTGTGTAAGGGCAATACGAGTGCCTACCCTTTACCTATTGTTATCTCAAAAAATAATAATCTAAGCTAAAAATGAGAGAGATACCTGTATGAACAAATATACTGACTTCACGTTTCTTTTCTTTCATTGTCTTTTTCAAATTTATCTGCAAAAGATCAGTCTTGTAATTACTAACTGATGAGAACGAGACAGGCTTTTTTTTTTTCACTTTTTGGATTGTACCTCAACACAACAGATTAATTATGATGATAATACCAACAATAACAATCATACTAATGTAAAGCATAAATAACTAAATAACAATTAACAGAAATAGCCTTTTGCAATATAACTGTCACCATCCTGAAGCTGAAATGAGAACATTTGGCATGGACAGTTCTGACATCAGGTAATGGAAAAAATGAAAGAAATATTTATTGAGTTAAAAAACATTTGAAATAGATTTATGGAAGCTAATTATTATGTTTTTTTGGTTATTTCAATTATTGTTTTTATCAAAACCATAATAATCACCAAAACTGAAATTAAAATTAAGAACAAATTCACTTGAACACAGCCAGTATTGTTTCCTTTCTATTTCCAGCTATCAGTTGCAATCAGATTTGTTCATTTGTCTATTCTCTTTCTTACAAAAAATGCTTTTACTTTCAGAAAATCACTTTTAAATCACAACATTAATGACTTCCTAGACAGAGTAAGAGTAAGTAATTAATTATCAAATGGCACAGCTAATCATTAAATCATATGCTATCTCCTTACTTTATGTAACAACTGACACAGTGTTCTATAAATCTGGCCTTTTTTCAGGTTATTGAGGTTCCAAGAAGAAATTGTAAAATGACAATACAGGCAAAACTGAGTCACGTCTATCACTGTTTGGAATTCAACTTCTTCTATCGGGCATCAGAGTTTCAGAGCATTGGAAAATGGTGAAAAACACAATATTTCTGTTCCCTTCTATGGGCTAACCTACAATTTCCACTCGATAAATCTCCCTAAACACTGAAGGCATATTTGACATCCACAACCAATAAGCATTATGCCTTTACTGCCAACCATGACATTCCCAGTTGCACTTCATTGACTACCGAGAGGTATTTTCTGCAATATTAGTTTGTGTGCTGGTGGCTGGCCTATACTGTAATCTATCAATGACTACTAAAATGCCAAAGCAACCAGTACAATCTAAGAGCTATGTTCAAATTGTATATTCTTCACATGTATTATCTTCTGATGAATGTGTCAGATCTATAATATTGTGGAGGTGGAGAAATTTGCATCTATTACGGTTTACTTTTAGAACACAATCACAGCAGCATTCATCACTAACAAATCTCCAATCATGTATGCACTTTTCTTGGGTGTAGCTACACAGCATGGATAATCAGTACACTGACAGTAGGCTACCATTGTGATGAAATATACAGACACTGCAGTCTGATATTAAAGAGCTAAATAACACTGACATAAATATAATATTAACATATACATCATATATTTCACAGATCTAATTCTAAATATATGTGTAATTCAACATCTTTCTATACTTATTTATTTGTTTGCTTCCATAATACTGCTAAAGTGGTACCATCATATTGACTGAATATTATCATACAGCAATAGTAAACCGCAATATCTAGCCTCCACTTATCGTACACCACATGCTCTTGGATGTAGTGGTGGTTTATGTGATGTCACTGGAATGTGCACAAAGCCTTAGCACAAATATGAGAAACAAACACAAAAAGGAAGAAAAAGTCAGGCTACTAAATTTAATGAAATATTCACACAGCTCTTTGAGCATCACACTATATAAATCTTATAAATAAAACCAAACAAAAATAAACAAAATACATCTATCTACTGTTAACTATGACAGCACTTTTTATTTTTTGTATAGCTAATGAACCTATAATTTTCCGATAAAAAGGATCATACAGATCATTCTGATACAACAAGGGATCTTACTGCTGTACTCAACAAATGTCAAGTACAGCAGTAAAATGTCACTCATCCTCTTGGTAATCAGAAAAAAAAAGAAAAAAAGAAAAAAAAGGAAAAAGAAAGAAAGAAAGAAAGAAAAAAACAACAACTATTTCAACCTATTCTACATTATATAAGTTGTTCCCTCCATGTAATGCTCCTTTCCACCTTGCTATCACAACATTATCTTAACTGCTACCAAACACTTTCTTTCAGTAACTATGTTGAGAAGATAAAACTGCTTTTGTTTTGATTTTAATATATTCTTCGAAGATATTAACAACTATGCATCTTATACATTTACATTTATCCCATATCAATTCAATACATGAATGTCATTTGATAACATTTTCTTCCACTGGCACTGCAAATGGGAATTACTGAACAATCACTAATGGTACAAATGTAGAATGAAAAAAATTATGAATTTGTATGCAAGTACAAAAAATAGTCAGAAAATAAAGTCTACTTACAGATATTGTGGGAATTAGCGGTGTGGTGGCTGGCAGCGAGACTTGAGGCTGTAACCGTCTCATTTGCTCCATAGTGAGACCAGACAGAAGAGCTTGCATGTTGGGAGTGCCCGAGTAGGCGGAGGCTGCTGCTGCTGCAGCCACTGCCTGGCCATTCACCAGGTTGGCCCAAGAGTAGAATGAGTTCAGAGAATTGGTCAGAGAGGTCAGGGAATTTGAGGGGCTGCCAGCTGCTGCTGACACTGCCGCCGCCGCTGCTACCGCAGGGGTGATATGGCTGGCGGTGGTGGCAATAGGCATTGACGGAGGTTTGCTTGCTATAGGTGTTAACGTAGTTGATGATGAGGCTAGATGGGTCTGTTGAGGGGCACTGGGAGAGCCTACTGGAGGTCTCTGTGTCCAGATTCCACCTAGTTTTGTGCCAGGACTATTCACTTTCATTGGTTCTGCCGTTTTCTGTGGCCACCAGTCTTCAAAGAGCGTGTCTTTGGGGAAATACTGTTGCACATCCTCAAGACTAACCACTGCACAAGTATCACTTGCAAACAGCTCGTTTCTGATACCCTGAACTTTACAACAAAATTTCAGATAAGCAAGTTCCCAGTTATCTATCTTTTCTGCTTTCAATTTCAATGTGTCAGTTTCACCTTCAAAATAAAACAGAGGTACGTATTTTTGTTTATTTTTTACTGTATACGGCACAACACTCTCACCATTAATTCTAACAAATCCACAGTGTTCACTCTGCTCGGGCGACTTTTGTACCAGCTTTTTAAAGCATGTATCTAGGAACTTGTAAAAGCACCGTGCATCATGCAGTCTCACTACTAAATCTTTGGTCGTGAAGAGGTCCCGTCCGAATTGAAATTCACAATGTTTCATGTTGATCTCATTCAGTAACTTGGCCTCTCCCTCTGTGATGAAGTAACTTCTCACGTGGATGCATGTGGTGATCTCGTGCGGAAGGAAGTTGAGGTACTTGTTTAGTAGCTTCGTCTCCACCATCCTCACGGCACAGTACTTGTCCTCGCGCCGGAACAAGTATGGGATATGGGCATCGTGGATCGTGGACCAGCCAAAGCGCCCTCTCTGGCTCTCCTCATCAATGGTCCCTTTCTTCTTCTCCTCTACTTTGTTGGGGACAAGAGAGTCCTCCTTTGCCGTAATGCTGCTCTTGTCACGATTGAAGTAGAAGGTGATCATCTGCTGACCACCAGCACGCTGAAGAGCCTGCAAGCACAAGATGGAGTCAGTTAACGGGAATTAATCTCGATGAGTTAGAAGAGGAAAGAAAAAAAAGGGTAGAATAAAGATCAAGGGGCAAGATTAGAGGAAGATAGAAGGAGGAGGAGGAAGAAAGAAAAAAGAAAATGAGAGAAAAAAAGAGAAGAAGAAAAGAAAAGAAAAAGAAGAAGAAAAACAAAGAAAAGAAAAAAGGAGAGAGAACTTGAACATCTAATAGAAAAACTGCAGTGCTAACCACTGCAGTTTTATTCAGATATGACAAACACAATACCTCTTCTAGGTACCTACACAATACCTCTTCTAGGTACCTGTGTATGTGTATGTGTATGTGTATGTATATGTGTGTGTGTATTGTGTGTGTGTGTGTGTGTGTGTGTATTGTGTGTGTGTGTGTGTGTGTGTGTGTGTGTGTGTGTGTGTGTGTGTGTGTGTACTATGTGTGTGTGTACTATGTGTGTGTGTGTGTGTGTGTGTACTGTGTGTGTGTGTGTGTGTGTGTGTGTGTGTGTGTGTGTGTGTGTGTGTGTGTGTGTGTGTGTGTGTGTGTACGTGTACAGCGTGTGTACTGCATGCGAGTGTGTGTGTGTGTACTGCGTGAGTGTGTGTGTGTGTGTACTGCGTGGGTGTGTGTGTACTGCGTGAGTGTGTGTGTGTACTGCCTGGGTGTGTACTGCATGGGTGTGTGTGTACTGCGTGGGTGTGTGCGAGTGTACTGCGTGGGTGTGTGCGAGTGTACTGCGTGAGTGTGTGCGTGTGTACTGTGTGAGTGTGTGTGTGTGTGTGTGTGTTTACTGCGTGGGTGTGTGCGTGTGTACTGCATGGGTGTGTGCGTGTGTACTGCGTGGGTGTGTGTGTGTGTGTACTGCGTGGGTGTGTGTGTGTACTGCGTGGGTGTGTGCGTGTTTACTGCGTGGGCGTGTGCGTGTTTACTGCGTGGGCGTGTGCGTGTGTACTGCTTGGGTGTGTGTGTACAGCGTGTGTACTGCATGCGAGTGTGTGTGTGTGTACTGCGTGAGTGTGTGTGTGTGTACTGCGTGGGTGTGTGTGTACTGCGTGAGTGTGTGTGTGTACTGCCTGGGTGTGTGTGTACTGCGTGGGTGTGTGCGTGTGTACTGCGTGAGTGTTGCGTGTGTACTGTGTGAGTGTGTGTGTGTGTGTGTACTGCGTGGGTGTGTGTGTGTTTACTGCGTGGGTGTGTGCGTGTGTACTGCATGGTTGTGTGCGTGTGTACTGCGTGGGTGTGTGTGTGTGTACTGCGTGGGTGTGTGCGTGTTTACTGCGTGGGCGTGTGCGTGTTTACTGCGTGGGCGTGTGCGTGTGTACTGCGTGGGTGTGTGCGTGTGTACTGCGTGGGTGTGTGCGTGTGAACTGCGTGGGTGTGTGCGTGTGTACTAGGTGGGTGTGTGCGTGTGTACTGCGTGGGTGTGTGCGTGTGTACTGCGTGGGTGTGTGTGTGTGTACTGTGTGGGTGTGTGTGTGTTTACTGCGTGGGTGTGTGTGTGTTTACTGCGTGGGTGTGTGCGTGTGTACTGCGTGGGTGTGTGTTTACTGCGTGAGTGTGTGTGTGTTTACTGCGTGAGTGTGTGTGTGTTTACTGCGTGGGTGTGTGTGTGTTTACTGCGTAGGTGTGTGTGTGTTTACTGCGTGGGTGTGTGTGTGTTTACTGCGTGGGGTGTGTGTGTACTGTGTGGGTGTGTGTGTGTACTGCGTGGGTGTGTGTGTGTATACTGCGTGTGTGTCCGTGTGTACTGCGTGGGTGTGTGCGTGTGTACTGCGTGGGTGTGTGTGTGTACTAAGTGTGTGCGTGTGTACTGCGTGGGTGTGTGCGTGTGTACTGCGTGGGTGTGTGTGTGTACTAAGTGTGTGTGTGTGTGTACTACGTGGGTGTGTGTGTACTAAGTGTGTGTGCGTGTGTACTGCATGGGTGTGTGTGTGTGTACTAAGTGTGTGTGTGTGTGTGTGTACTGCGTGGGTGTGTGTGTGTACTGCATGGGTGTGTGTGTACTGCGTGGGTGTGTGTGTGTACTAAGTGTGTGTGTGTGTGTACTGCGTGGGTGTGTGTGTGTGTACTGCGTGGGTGTGTGTGTGTGTACTGCGTGGGTGTGTGTGTGTACTAAGTGTGTGTGCGTGTGTACTGCGTGGGTGTGTGCATGTGTACTGCGTGGGTGTGTGTGTGTTTACTGCATGGGTGTGTGCGTGTGTACTGCGTGGGTGTGTGCGTGTGTGTATGCGTGTGTGTGTGTACTGCGTGCGTGAGTGAGTGAGTGAGTGAGTGAGTGAGTGAGTGAGTGAGTGTGTGTGTGTGTACAATCAATCGTCAACATGACCTCACCTGATTTTCCCCCTCCTTGTTTTTTAGCCCCACCCCCTATCTCTCTCTCTTTCTTTAATGCTACTGAGAATGTTGTTATTATTATCATCATCATTATCAATATCATAATAATATCTGTTATTAACATTACTAATAGCAATAGAGAATAAAATATTTCAAAACAAGGAAAAGTGTAAGCAGGTGACACAGGTAGTATTAGTAACTGACTCATTGTATATTAAGCACCTGTGAAGACATTAACGTGTAAATGCAATAAATAAACTAATCTCACTGTGGGCATGGCACGTCCCACAGGATAGTCCCCATCTCGAGGGGCACAGACAGACGACGACGACAGAGAACAGGGGAAACTTACAAACGACATACACAGAACAGGGAACGTGAACTTAAGACCTAATTCACTAGAGATAATGCAAACCCCTCTCTGTACCTGTTGAGAGGCCTGGTTCTGCTGGGCAATCTGCGCTGCCTGGGAGATCATCTTCTGCTTGTTCTTCTCTACCATCTCCTGAGCAAGCTGGTTGATCTCCCTCTCATCCAGCCGCTCCTGCTTAATGCGTGGAGCTGGAAGACAGACAGACAGAGACACGAGGGTTAGGTCAAAAAAGAAGTAAGAGAAGAATGAAGCAAAAAGGGGTTCATAACTTCAAATATATGACTCAATGTGATAGATTTTAAGGTCATAAGTAAAGATAAATTTGAGGAAATGATGAAACAGAGCTGTATTTAGCACTAAACTTTAATGTTGGTTGACGTTTACTGCATCTTTGGGAAAAAAAGAAAATTTATCTAAACAACCACAAGAATATTATAATGTTCAGGATACCCTGTTTTCACTCATCTTAAAATTATGTTTCTTTTGACTTTCTAAATCTACAGCATCTATAAGCATCATTACACACAAACAAAACCTGCCTAATATTAACCGGACAACACATGTTAACGCTCATTACCTGATATTCTATAAGAATGATTGAAAGATAACATCACTATAATCTAAGTGCAAAAAATAGCAAACACAGTAGCAGTAGAAGTTACCAAGTACTACAGGGAATTATACATGAACAATAAAAAATCCCTTCACTAAGTACCATGACCACGAACTGCAAAACGGCAATTGTCAAACAGTCCATCTCACTTGTACAAACAGTGATAAAATAGTATGAAATTTGATCTGTTGCTTGAGTGATCCAAGATAAGATTGGTTATCTTTACAGAATTTTCACTTAATGGGACTGATAATAAGAAATATCTCTTATTAATGAAAGGTTAATTGATGCTCTTTCAGAGAATACATATATTTCATGTAAAACAAATCCTCATCGAATCAAAATGAGCACGCACACACACACACACACACACACACACACACACACACACACACACACACACACACACACACGCACACACGCACACACACACGCACACACACACGCACACACACACGCACACATACACACCCACGCACACACCCACGCACACACCCACGCACACACCCACGCACACACCCACGCACACACGCTGACACACCTATATATTGAGTTCTGTTTATGTATACACAAAAATACAATCTACACTGTCTTCCTTCTATTTGAAACGTGATATTAAGTAACAAAAATGAACTGATCCATAAATATTCATAAGGGTCATGAGCATAATACATGAAACTAAAATGGGCTGCAATGAAAAAAAGTCTGAAGGAAACTGGTGGACAAAAAGAAGAAAAAGAAGAAGAATGAAAGGGGGGGTGGGGGGTGTCTTGGCCACTTGCATATTCACTGGCTATAAAAGTAAAGAAATTAAATCCCACAATTAAAATGTTGTGGATTGTCAAGCTATATTATGTTGAGCAGGGGGAATCCCGTAGGAAATCCCTGCTCAAGAAGTCACGAACAAGCAAACAAAAACTCCATTATATAATTCATTGTTATTCGTAGCGTGGTGAACGTAGCTCTTTAAACTTCATTGAAAAAAACATAAAAATTTGCTTACTTTTATATCTTGAAACCTATTTGTTTACAAAATACTGCATAGACACACGTGGAATGTATGGTAATCATAGAAAGAGAAAGAGGAAATGAATGGCAACCATAATGTAAAGAAGAAGAAGAAAAAGAAATAGAACAAATGTTTAAACCCATTAAATATATAAGAAAACCCATGACTTTCACACAGTTCCCTTCATATCTGGTACAATCCTCCTGTATAATTATTCACTTGAAGAAAAATTTACTGGACGATAAAAAGAGGAAGGGCATATCTATTACAGGGCTCACCTTGAGGGAAAACTCTTTTACTGTCCCTTGACACAATGCTGTCTCTTGCATTTTTTTCTGTGAATTTTGTTTGAACATATATAGTTCAGCCACCAAGGAGCCAATTAGTAGGCCTATGTAACCTCACTTGATTTCCTCTTTCCATTGGTTTGTTTTTTTATGCTCTAAACAATGATGATGTTATCATGATGATAGTTATAATATTATGAACAATACTATGAGCAATAAACAATTTAAAACGATCTTTCCAAAAATCAAGGAAAAGGGGAAACAGGTGAGATAGGTAGGACTAGTAATTGGCCCTATGGTGACTAAGCACTTGTGGAGCCATCTAAATGTAAACCCAATTAATAAATTAAAATCACAACGGAGGTGGCAACAGCGAGTTTAATCTGGCAAAGTGCCAAAGCGCCTTCTACAAATATGATTTTCATTATGCAATCATAATCTAACACCCTTTCATCTCCTTTCATGCATGACGTTATTTATGCCTACATGAATAACCATCCACATAAAGAACCACACGTTTCTATGACACTGCTGGGTATGTGGTATTATGAGATTGTGATGCTGGTAAGGAGGAATAGAAATACACAGATGACAGAATTATTATAAGTAATATGTGATTTCACATAACCAGTATCTTTACCATTCAACTGCCTTTAAAGACTGCAGGTGTGCAAACAGTACACTCACATACAAGCACCATGACAGCATAAAAGAGCATTTGCTATGACTTTAATTGCTGCTCCTTTGAAAGACCAACCTCATAGCTGCTAATGTCACTGGACCTTGTG